>NW_022436958.1:28245769-28434827 GCF_009761245.1 Sapajus apella
CACATATACACCATGGAATGTTGTGCAGCCATCAAAAACGATGAGTTTGTGTCCTTTGTAGGGACATGGATGAACCTGGAAACCATCATTCTTAGCAAACTGACAAGAGCAGAAAATCAAACACCGCATGTTCTCACATTCATAGGCGGGTGTTGAACAATGAGAACATGTGGACACAGGGAGGGGAGCATCACACACTGGGGTCTGTTGGGGGGAAACAGGGGAGGGACAGTGGTGGGTGGGGAGTTGTGGAGGGATAGCATGGGGAAAAATGCCAGATATAGGTGATGGGGAGGAAGGCAGCAAATTAAACTGCCATGAGTGTACCTATGCAACAATCTTGCATGTTCTTCACATGTGCCCCAAAACCTAAAATGCAATAAAAAATAAATAAATAAAAGTAAACTATACCTCAACTTTGGGAAAAAATGTATAAATTCTCATTGTCCTCTAAACTTTCCTCCACCCTTCAAGTGCTTTTAATTACCTGTTGTCTAATTATATGCAACAAAGGAGGAGCCAAAAAGTGACGATATTTGACATAAGTGTCTCAGCATTTAACCCTCTTTCTCTTATCTATTATTCAACTCCATAGGTTAACTTACCATATTGATCCCTTGAGCAACCACAAGCTAATGAGCTAGTTTGGAGAAGGGCAGACACTGAAATCACTGTTTCTACTGTGAGCTGGTGAACTAGATTTGACTTCCATAGCAGGAAGGTGATGTCGGAAATGCATACTTTCCAAGCCAAAGCGGCTCATGCCTGTAATCCCAGCATTTTGGGAGGCAAAGGTGGGCAGGTCACTTGAGGTCAGGAGTTTGAGACCAATCTGGCCAATGTGGTGAAACCCATGTCGACTAAAAATACAAAAATTAGCTGGGTGTGGTGGTATACACCTGCAATCTCAGCTACTTCGGTGGCTAAGGCATGAGAATCCCTTGAGCCTGGGAGGTGGAGGTTGCAGTGAGCAGAGATCATACCACTGCACTCTAGCCTGCGGACATAGAGATGCCTTGCCTCAAAAAAAAAAAGGGGGGGGGGGTTCACAGAATGCATGCTTTTCAAAAGCTTAAGGCAAGAGACCAAAGTGATGAAGAACACAGGCTTTGAAATCAGACAGATCTGACGTTTCCTGACTCCATCTCTTACTTAATCTCACTTAAGAAAATTGTATAATCCTCAGTTTCCTACTCTACAAAAAGGGATAAGATGTGAACCCCTTAGGGTTGTTGCAGGAGGATGTGAAAGTGCTGCCCTAGTACTTGGTATTAAGAATATCAATAAATCATTAGGATTATGATCTATTTTTAAACAACTTTCAAACAAAGTATTACCACTATCCTAATTGGTTAAAGATCCACGGGAATTGTTTTTCCCCAAACCATGTTACTCACTCTAACACAACCTCAAGCACTCACCCAGATTCCTCTACCTGACACATACAAGAGAAGGCAAGAGGTTAGAAAAGACAACTATTTGAAAGACTCAGATTCCCCCAGTGCACCCTTCTTTGCAAAAGTAAAATTTCTTAGACCACGAAAATCCTAATTATGGACAAAACAATTTTTGAAAACCCAGTATGGACAAAACAATGTGAGCAAGTGCTACTGTAGGTAAAAAGAGAAATCTTGCACTAAGAAGTTTATAATTTTGTGAAAAAACAAGCTTGTACACAAAAACATAGAAGACAAAAGGTAATATATACTCTGATAGAGTTAAAGTGTCATGAAAGAAAAAGGGAAGAAGAAATGCATCTGGTTTGAGGATCTGTAAAAGCTTCAAGGAGAAGGTGGAATTTGGAAGTGGGTCTTGAAAAATGTGTGGATTCCTCTGAGCAGTGAGCTGAGCCAGTAGAATTCCACACTGAAGAAACAGTAGGCAAAGGCAAGGAGGTGTGAAACTCCCCAGAAGCTATAGTTGGCAATCCAAGTCAGAAAAGAATGTGGGTGGAAGGACAGTGTGAGAGATAAGGCCAGACAGGAAAGTTAGGACCAGGCACCCTGCATTCTCAATGCCTTCTACAGAATCTGGCCTTTACTGTACAGACAGCAAAGACTTGTGGGAAGAGAAGAAAATCTTGACAGAAATTGACCCATAGTTTGGAAATAACCCGGTAGCGTATTAAGTTTTAAAAAAATTAAAGCTGAGGGCAAGAAGAGGTTATCAAAATAGCCCATGCCTAAACTAGAAATTGATTTTTAAAGGATAACATATTGTAAAATCCACAGAATTTGGCAATTTATAATCCTTATAAAAATGTGTATCTTTCATTCAGGATAAAGGTCAATGGTTAGCTTAGTGGGACTAAGACAAGAGGGACTTATCAACATGCATGGCCAACAGTTAAAAGAACCCCAAGAGCTGCTAAGTGGAGGTTCAATATTAGTTACAAGGGGTTATCTACACTCTACTAAACAGGTATCATGTGGTAGATGAAACACAACAGCCAAGGTCTCAAGGCACTTTGTGGCATGTGTAGAAGTCAGGATGGGATTTAGCCAAGGTTCCCAGTGAATCTTTCTGATTGATAGCAGGTTTACAGCTGGTTATGGAGGCCACAGAACTCAGGATCCAGGTCCCAAGAGGAAAAGGTTAGGAAAAGATTAGCAAAGCCAGCCAGGGAGTCAGAACCAAGCTCTATGAACTGAAGTTAAGGGCAGGACCCCAATGAGGTATACAAAAACATCCATAGGCTCGGTAGGAAACACTATAGAATCTGGCACATGAATGATGAAAACTCACTGAATAGCAGTGTTGCCGGTAGCAAGAATAACTCACAGCCACTGCCACTTGTGGAAGAGGATTTGTCGCATTAACCAACGAGCTTTCGAACTAAAATTGGGATGTGTGAATGTGAACTTGTAACATGAAAGCTTTCCTGAACTTCTAACTTAAATTCCCTTATCTGAGTGCAATGGTATATACTTTAAAAAAAAAAAAAAGAAGAAGAACATGGACTTAGAACGGTGGCGATAAAACTACTGCTTATCTAAAAACAAGACAAATATTAAAACAAAAAGTCTCTTCAGCCAACCACAATATCTGGAGAACTTGCACAGTTTCACCTGTAGCCTCACCTGCCCTGCCAAGCCTGTACGTTCTCCTTGTCCTAGATTACTCCTCAAACTCCAACATTTACGCATCACTTAGAACATCTCTTCCTTGACTGGCTTGGCAACTCACATTACAACCTTCATTGTCACTGTAAGACCCCGGGGGCCTCAGGCAGAACTAATCACTGAATGAGTTCCTACAGCATATTCTACATACCTCTCCTGGGATAGGATCTACCTGTTCCTCAAGATCAGTGCAAGAGTTCCCTCTTCCACAGCCATGCATGCTTGCCTTTATTACTGGCCTTGCCATAGGTAATATCATATCGCTGAGCTATTTTTTACCTCCCAATTATGAACTGCTCATGAGCCACATCTAAATGCTGGTCATCCTTTTAAGTCTAGTTTCTCACACAAAGTAATTTATCGATACGTTGAATAAGTTACATCATTTAATTTTTCCAATTTCTCAATCACAAATAGGGCTTTTTCTTTACTAAATGAAGATATCAATCCTTATACCACTTGCATATTCTAGTTGACAGATTTTGTTTAAAACTAGAGAAGTATGACAGAAGTGATTTATTTTGTGCAATGTAACAGTGGAGCGCTAATAAATTAATCCTACATATATCCTTAACACAAATTTTTAGTTTTCAATGATAGCACACCATTGTCTGCCCACTTAAAAGGTACCAACTGTGAACAAGGCTGAAAGTGTTTATCTTCATCATCCCATACCAAGAATTCTATGTCCTTTTGGGCATCACTAATTATATAGAGCCCATCAAAACCCGCAACACCCGTTACTTTCTAGACCTTTCCTTCTATTTGCCTAGGCACCATACTCTAATACTCATATTGTACACTACTTCAGCTCTCACTTATTAAGAAGCACTCTGATAGCACTAATAGCTACTAAGTATCTATATCCTTTGCTTACAGTACAGATTATTCCTATTATAGCCCATATTACAAAAGAAGATGCTGAGATTTAGGCATATAAAAACATAATCCAAATTACAATGCTATCAAGAGGTAAAGTGGGATTTTAGTTGATATTACTCTAAAGAGCCAGTGGTTCTCAACCTTTCCCATGATAAGAACCATCTGGAGAGCTTATTATAGAGATGGCTGGAATCTGCCCTCAGACTTTCTAATTAAATACATCCAGAGTGAGTCTCTGAGAATATGGTTTTGTTGTTGTTTTTCTGTTTTGTTTGTTTGTTTTTTTGAGATAGAGTCTTACCCTGTTGCCCAGGCTGAAGTGCAGTAGCACGATCTCAGCTCACTGCTATTTCTGCCTCCCGGGTTCGAGCTATTCTCCTGCCTCAGCCTTCCTAGTAGCTGGGATTACAGGTGTGTGCTGCACACCCAGCTAATTTTTATACTTTTAATAGAGTTAGGGTTTCATCGTGTTGGCTGGTCTTGAACTCCTGACCTCAAGTGATTCGTCTACCTTGGCCTCCCAAGGCGCTTGAATGACAGGCGTGAGCCACCACGCCTGGCCTGAGGATGTTTCTATCAGGTTTCCAGTTGATACTGACGCTATGGATTAGGGACCACACTTCAAGAACCATGTCACAATACCACAGTATGATTTAGTTACATTATATTACATTATGATACCATAAGTTACTTAGTTGAAGACATCTGGTTAATACAGTAGCCCTCAAGATAACTTGCTCTTAACAGAGGGAACCCAAGAAAAAATATCTTCCCAATGATAAAATGTGTCCTGTAATAGGGAGGTGAGACATCAGGGGAAGACAATAGTGCTGGGAGAAGTTCCTGAATGGAAAAATGCAACAAATATATATGGAAATTGAATGCAACTAATCAATTCTCATTCCCAATTCTAAATGCTATTTGGAAAAACAAATACTTGAAAACAGACGAGAGAATTTTGAAAAATAGTGACCATATGACTTACCCTACCAGAGCATTAAAACATACCATAAACACACCTCAAGTAAAAGCCTGATAGAAATGCAGAAAAATCAATGGAGCAGAATGGAATGCCTGATACCAAACACATGAATAAAAACAGATTTCAAGGTCAGCCATGGTTGCTCATGCCTGTAATCCTAGCACTTTGGGAGGCTGAGGTGGGCAAGTTGCCGAGCTCAGGAGTTCGAGACCAGCCTGGGCAACATGGTAAGATCCCATCTCTACTAAAAATACAAAAATTAGCCAGGCATGGTGGTGCACACCTGCAGTTCCAGCTACTCGGGAGGCTGATGCATGAGAATTGCTTGACCCAGAAGGCATGGTTTGCAGTAAGCTAAGATCATGACACTGCACTCCAACCTGGGTGACAGAACAAGAGTCTGTCCAAAAAAAAAAGATATCAAATATTATAAAGGTGCTATTTTGAGTCAGCAGGAAAAGATTAATTGTTCAATAGGTAGTGTTGAAGCAGTTACTTTTTAATTTAGATGCTGTCTCATAACAAAAAAGAATATACTTCTTTCTGTCATATATATATACATATATGTATATATATTGAAATGGGGTCTTGCTCTTCACTCAGGCTAAAGTACAGTGGTGCAATCACAGTTCACTGCAGCCTTGACCTCCTGGGCTCAAGCGATCCTCCCAACCTTAGTCTGCTAAGCAGCTGAGACTATAGGTGCGTGCCGCTAGGCCCAGCTTTTTTTTTTTTTTCCTGGAAGATACAATATTCCATTATATTATCCAGGCTGATCTCAAACTCCTGGCCTCAAGAGATCCCCAGCCTCTCGAAGTGCTGGGGTTACAGGCATGAACCACCATGCCTCACCTGTTTCTGTCAAATATTTAGTTTATCATAAATTTAAAGTAATATTTTAAAGACTTATAAAATGTAAGCATTTCCTTTCCAAGAAAAGCAAAAATAAATAGAATTGTCTCTAAAAAATAATGAAACTAGAATGCTAAACAGCTGCATAAACAGCTGCATAATAAATGATAAAACTAGTAAAATATTTAGAAAATATGTCATAAAGCATCAATAACTTTTACATACTAAGAGCTTTCATAAAGTCAACAAGAGAAAAATGGATACACAAACATAAAATCAATAAAGCATAGGAAGTGAATTTATAAGGGAAAAATTAAATATTTTAAGAGTTTCTCAAACGTTATATTTTAAGTTTGTCAAATACTTAAAAAATACAAAGTTAAAATAATCAGATATTTACTGTGATCAGATGGGAAATCACAAACGTTGACAATGTAAAGAAACAAAATTTAATGAACCTGAAAAATGGGAAAATGTAATGAAAGCTCAGAGATGTCAGGAAACGTGCCCAAAGTGTCAAACACAAAGCGAATTTGAAGTAGAGAAAAAAATTGTTCAGAAACTGGTGTTTCTACTGTTTATAATCATGGGTCCAGGTTTTCACTGACTTTCATTTAAAATATGCCCTTACCTTTAAAAGCTGGGAGATTTTTTAAAGGTTTTTTTTTTTTTTTGCTAAGTTATTTCCACGGGGATAAAAAAGAACATCCTAAAAAAGAACATCCAGTTTTTTGGGGTTTTTTTGCCATTGGTTTTTTTTTTTTTTTTTTTAAGACAGAGTCTCACTCTGTTGCCCAGGGTGGAGTGCAATGGCTTCATCTTATCTAACTGCAACCTCTGCCTCCCAGGTTAAAGCAATTCTCGTGTCTCAGCCTCCTGAGTAGCTGGCATTACAAGCACCTGCCACCAACCTGGCTTATTATTTTTATTTTATTTTATTTTTTATTTTTAGTAAAGATGGGGTTTTGCCATGTTGGCCAGGCTGGTCTCAAACTCCTGACCTCAGGTGATCCACCCACTTGGCCTCCCAAAGTGCTGGGATAATAGGCGTGAGCCACGTGCCTGGCCACAACCGGATATTTTAACTTCATGAACTCTAAAATGTTTCTCTATTCAGAACAGTTAGTTGGAGTGAACAAAATGCTGTTACTGTCTTCCCCCACCACCACTCACCACCCCCCCCCGCACATACACATGCTTTTTTTTTTTTTTTTTGAGACAAGGCCTAGGCTAGCATGCAGTGGAAGAATCACACCTCACTTCAGCCTCTACCTCTCAGGCTAAATTGATCCTTCTACTTCAGCCTCCTAAGTAGCTGGGATTACAAGAAAATGTCACCACATCTGTTTAATTTTCTGTATTTGTTATAGGTTTGGGGTTTTGCCATGTTGCCCAGGTCTTGAAATTCTGGGTTTAAGTGATCTGCCCACCTAGGCCTCCCAAAGTGCTGGGATTATAGGATGGTCACCACACCAGTCCTGCTGTTATTTTCATAAAATTTACAAATACTGTCAGGAAGCAATAATACTTTACAAATCTTTAAAATTACCTAGTTCTCTGAAATCATGAGATAGTAATGTATTCATCCCGCTCAGCTAGCTTCAGTAAGAATGTCTGCATTTATCAGAAAACACACAATTTCCAAGCGTAAGCACACTCTAGTGGGCTATCCTCTTGCATGATCACACCTTCTTGCCCCATGACTTCAAGGTTCTCACCAATTTTCAGCAGTTTATGAGCAGTGGTTACCTGGTTAGGATTCCTTAAATAAGAAAAAGTGCAACTCTCTGCTTTATGATTAAAATAATAATCTGCCTTGCTTCAGAAATGTCATGGTCAATTTTTAATTAGATGAGTATCCATGTGGAAATGAATGTGACCTGACATGAAGATGGCACCGCAAAGCTCAGTGAAAGAACACCTTCAAACAGATGCCCTCATACTCTCCACATCCAAGGGAATTTGTGCTGTCAAGAGAACTAACCTCGTCAAAAACACAGAAAGAAAATACATAACCTATTCAAGATATATATTATCAACTACCTTACACATTGTTTATAATGCAAAGGGAATCTTTCTAGTTTAAGATGTAGAACTTATGCAACTACTAGGAGACCCCATAAGTGAGTGTTTCTAGTCTGTGTACAAGAGATAAAACTCAAGCCATAGATATGGGAGGAACAAAATTAAAACTATCTTCTTACACAAGAGGACTCTCTTACAGACTCAAAAACAAGGCCTTTTCATTAGGAACTATTGCCAAGAATAAAGTTAGGTAAAGAACTGTTTGGCTGGTTGATTATTTTATTTCCTACAGGAAAAGGGAGTTATTATAATATACACATTGTGTGTTCACTATCTCTGCATCTTACTGGGTAGAAACTTTTCTAATGATTAAGGGCTGGAAAACCTGCTTACCGAGAATCACATTCCATGAATTAATAAGTTACAAAACTACCTAATTTATATTTGCAAAACAATTATCCTAAACCAAGTATCAACTACTAACTTACTAAATAGAAACTGAGAGTGGGGAGCTTAAACCAGTCTGTGAACTTTTCCTATGGCTGATGTCCAAAAACATTAATAACTTAGCTACAGACATTTAATCACTAAATGAAAATCATGATCCATGAGGCTTATCACTTTGTCAGTATTTCATGTTTCTACATATGAATGCTTCCAATTAATATCCATGAGCCTATGGAATGAGTAAGTTATCCTCAATTTCAGATGGAAAACAAAAACAAAAACACAGATGCAAAGATGTTTATTTGTCCAAAATCTCATAACTGATCAATGTCTGAGCCAAGATTCAACCACAGCTCTCCTTAAAATGACACACCGGTGTCCCCTGGACTATTCTGAGGGTCTCCTAATTGTCACTTCACATAAGAAGTCAAGAGGTCAAGAGATCGAGACCATCCTGGTCAACATGGTGAAACCCCGTCTCTACTAAAAACTACAAAAAATTAGCTGGGCATGGTGGCGCAAGCCTGTAATCCCAGCTACTCAGGAGGCTGAGGCAGGAGAATTGCCTGAACCCAGGAGGCGGAGGTTGCGGTGAGCCGAGATCGCGCCATTGCACTCCAGCCTGGGTAACAAGAGCGAAACTCCGTCTCAAAAAAAAAAAAAAAAAAGAAGTCACACATTTAAAGCAACAAAGGTGACTGCTAGAGTCTGGTCAGATAAAGAATAACCTCCACTGTTGTCTGATGTCAAACTGGCGGCTCTGCCCCTGTGTCTGCTGAGCTGGGGGCCCTGGAAGCCCCAGGCAGGGAAGGGATCGACCAAAGCCAACCACCTCTTGCTGCATCAGCAATAGTCCGCATATGCCCCCTGGGTTGTTGGATATTCGCTTTAGGAATTTTCCCTCTGGCATCTCACCATCTCACTGGCCCTTGCAATCGACTGCCCCTTAGGAAGGTAGTATTCTCCAAGTCTTGCCATTAATTATCTCAAGCTGAAAAAGGCAGTTTTGAAACCTAGTTCCAGCCAAGAGAAGTCAAAGTTAACTTCCCAAAATCTAATGAGATGAACTAATCTCAGGGAAAATTTCAATATGGGTTTAGAGAAGGTATATACACGTTTACATGTTCCATAGTCATGTAAGTTTTCTGAAAAGATTATTATTACTATATTATTATTATTTTGGAGACAGAGTCTCACTCTGTTGCCCAGGGTGGACTGCAGTGGTACAATCTCGGATTACTTGCAACCTCCACCTCCTGGGTTCCAGCAATTCTTGTGCCTCAGCCTCCCGAGTAGCTAAGATTACAGGCATATACCACTGCGCCTGGCTAATTTTTGTATTTTTAGGAGAGATGGAGTTTTGCCATGTTGGCCAGGCTAGTGAAAAGTTTTATTAAGATATCTTATAAGCCAAATATAATTTCATCCAAAGAACAACAGCAACAACAAAAATTGAAGCTGTATAGTAAGTGGCATTTCAGAGATTTGGACTTTCCTTAATTTAAAACAGTGAAAGTGTTGTTTACATTGCCTTGAAGGTTGTTCAAAGATATCTATTTTTAATAGGATTCAATCATGTTTTCATTCCAAACAGTTATTTTATTCCATAAGTATAATTTCTATGTACTGTATAGTAATATTTTCAATACAATTGGCCGCTAATGCCCAGCAGTGTCTGACACATTATTTATTTAACAAATACTTATCGAAAATCAACAAACTGTTGATTCAAGACTTCTTTTGTTGTTATTAGAATGGGTTATTGATTAAATGACTTCAAACCAAATCCTATACAACAAATCTAAGTTTAACTCTCCCTGTTAAATCAATCCCTGTCCACAGGCCCAATTTCTTCACCCTTCAAGAAGACTGAAAATTTCCAAACCTCTTACTCTCTCCTTCACCACAGCAAAGATTAATAACCAGTATTCCTCATGTGCCCAGGCTTCTCCAGTACAGTCCGGGAACCACCCAGGCTATACTTGAATAAATGCAAACCTCTGAACCAAGTGTGTAATTACACAAGCAGACACCTAACTTACCAACCCATTCTCATAGATGACTTCTTGTATTTTCCACTGAGAACATCTCTTCTCTGTCATTTCTACCCCATGATGGCCAATCACAGGGGATCTTATATATGTTGTACAGATTTCTCAAAACTTTGTGACGGCTTCTGCAGTTTCTAGTTGTGTAATGATCTCTGGGGTTGGTTTCCTCACTGCAGCAGGCTTTGTAAACTTTCAGATCTGGAATCACTTTCACCCAAACAGAAAACTCATACCCTTTCACATTTAATGATTTCATTGGAAACTGCAGAAATGTTCAACAGGTGAAAGGTTGAAAAAAAAAAAAAATGCAGGCACACACATACACACAGGGTTTGCTATATAACTATTTCAAAACACATTTTTAAAATGAATTTTAAATAACTGAAACATATAATCCTGAAGAAAAAGGAATCCATAAATAGTAGGTATTTAAAAACCTAAATGCTTATTAAAAATTCTAGAAGGATGCAGTCTATCCATAGCATTATCTAAAATATATCTGAAAAAAATGATTTCAATATATTTATTTCTGATAAATAAATTGGGAAAATGTTACTTATTAAGTTTCCATTTTGAAAGCCCATTATGCATGTTCACATATTAAAATCTCTGGAAAAGCCTTGAGAGAAGAAAACAGTTTTAACTTTTTAACTTTTTAAAACCTACACTTTCCCAAAGTTATGTGACCATGGGAGTTGTTTTTACAGAAAGCAGGTTAAATTATAAATCAGAATACACTGTAAAAAAAGGCTAAAATATAAGTCAATTGTGTTATAATCTCTAGGTGGCATGCGAAATTATTTTTATTTACAGATTCCTATTGCTTTCAAACATTCTGTGACAAGCATGTTAATTTGGTAATTGGAAAAAAATATTAAAAATGCAAAGAAAAAGTGTTCAGCCCCATTTAAGATCACTTCTGCTATTACTTATCCTACTGCCTTTATCACTAAACAAGGCTACAAGTTGTCAGAAAGCAATGTGATCAAGCAAACAGATTTCAAAAGATATCTCGATTCTGGGCTCACATCTACCACTGCCTAACCACCAGACCCCAGACAAGTTATACCTTAAGCTGCAGTTTCCTCTTTTGTACAGTTGGTTAACATCTATACATACTGGATGTGGGTTGGATGTGACCACTAAATATAGCAGTGTGTTATACATTTAGCACAGCACATGGTGAATCATCATTCAATAAATGCTCATTACCTGCGTGACCAGTCGTGCAAGCCATTGGCCACTGTTCTTAAATTACTGTGACCTTGATACTTCTAATTAGTGGAAATTTGAATGAATTTACAAATATTCATTCAATCTCTAAGCAATTAAGTCTCCATATTATTTTACATACTATCTTGTGAAACATATTTATTGAAAGGTAAATTTACCTTTTAATAACTTTCCAAGTGCAGAGTTTTTGCATAGGTATAATTTATTCTATCTGAAAGTTTCCATGAAGTTTACTTAGAAAAAAATAGATCTTAATTATGTTGAGATTTTGATAGCAGCCAATTGTATTGAAAATATTGCTGTATAGTACAGGGAAATTGTAGATCGAAATCACTTTTTTCTTACATCAAAACTTAACCTGCAAGGAAATTTTTTTAAAATTACAACAAAAAGCAAATCCATAAAAAAATACAAATCAATCAATAAATCTATTTGACTGTATTTACTCCATTAAAAGTTATTCAAGGGTGTGTGAGGTTAATTTTCAGACTATGCTATCATGATACCACCAGAGGTGAAAGAGTTACAGCTTTAAACAACCTGAAACAAATGCCACCCACTCTTACCCCTGTACTAAGTGATGTAGTGGCAGTCATCCTGAGAGATGGAGGAGTCAGGACTTACAGATCCCTCTTGCTCTTACCAATAACTGAAGCCAGCTTCTTGACAGTTTTACAGCATTTGTGGTACAGTATAATACCCCAATTTCTTGTGTACAGGAGGTAGAAAATCTGATTTTAATCCATGTGTAAAATAAATCTTCAATATATGATAACCTATGATTAGAATGGGTGTCTCAAGTTCCTAACTCCTCTTGAGTAATGATGCTAGTTCATGACTTTACAATAGAAAATTTTCAGTCATTGCATATCAGTATTAACAAAATCAAAGAAATGCAGTAAGAGTTACTTTCATCTTACATAAGAGAAAAGTGAAATATTAAGAGGGAAGGCAATTCCCAGAATGGTGAAGTGAGGAAACAATGAGAATTACAATCACCTTGGTAGCATATTCCTAATCTCAGAGGGGGCATTTTTCTCCTCTAAAAGGGCATGCGATTTTCATTAAGATTAGTACACATTTTGCATTCAATGTGCCAAAAACAAGTTCACTGCATCTGGTACAAGAAGTTTCACCACAGGCTTATGAACTTTCTAACCAACTTCATCCTCCACTTCCTGGGAGAGGCAAATGAGAACAGGGAGTGTACTGGCCTTCTCTGGTTTCAAAATAGTACAATAATGATGCCCATGTCACAGTCAACTGTTTTCAAACAATGGAGATAATATTTAAGATTTCACAAATATAAACTAAATGCCTGGCATATACTGGTATTATTTTCACACTTTCGTTGTATATTACTATCCTCTTCCACAAAGGAATAAACTGTGGCTCAGGGAGGGGAAATAAAGTGCCTAAAGCCAGCAAGGGGTTTAGCACAGATTGAGGTCCAGGTCCCATCTCCAGGCTCACTCTACAGTAGCTGCCTGCCAAGTGCTATCTGACTTCCGGCTGGACCAGTTTTATTTGAAACCAAAACTAACGCTGTTAAATGCCAGAGTGCCAAGTGCACTGGCTCATTGCATCAGACAACTGTAAAGCAGCCTGCACAATTAAATGTAGAGTATTAGGCTTACTTAAAATGTTTTATGGAATACTGGATCACATTAAATAATCATTTCTTTCCTTTTTTTTTTTTTTTTTGTTTGAGACAGAGTCTCACTCTGTCACCCAGGCTAGAGTGCAGTGGCATGATTTCCACTCACTGCAACCTCCACCTCCTGGGTTCAAGGGATTCTCACTCCTCACCTCTGGAGTAGCTGGGATTACAGGCATGCATTACTATGTCTGCCTAACTTTTTTGTATTTTGAGTAGAGACTGGGTTTCACCATGTTGGCCAGGATGGTCTCAAACTTCTGACCTCAAGAGATCCACCCACCTCGGCCTCCCAAAGTTCTGGGATTGCAGGCATAAGCCATCGTGCCCAGCCCATTTCTTTAAGGTTTTTTTCATAATAAATTCTGGCTTAGAATTTCAGCTTTTTGGGGAATAATGTAAAATGCAGATTTGCTGCCAAAAACATTTTTTTTTTAAAAAAGAACAAATCTGATTTCTACCATATTTGCAGTTTTGTAACCATTTTGAAGAGTAACACCCAAAAAACACTGGGAAGAACAAATACTCATACTTGTTTTTCTTTCCAATGTGCCCACATGATGATTGCATTTCCTGCATTTATGAGATTTCTAAATTGTCATCTTTTCTTTCATGAGCTAGAAGAAAACACCCTTCATTATTTGGTCTTATTCTTCAGCCCATTATTGTTCACATCAAGAGAACAATATCTTCTACCAACTGAAGTCTAGAATCAAAACAGAAAGGCTGTTGACAATTTAGATTTCAGGGTATTGACACAAATAAGTATGAATTCTTATGCACTAATTAGTCACACAATTAATGACTATTTCACTCTCAATACAAACAACCTATTCTATAAATTAAATAGTACTCTGCTGTAATTACTCAACTGGAAAAATTTAGGTTGTAAAAAATAATATACCCCTATGTCTTTTTAAACAACCTTGCCCATGATGGACAAAGCTTTTGTCTTCTCCAGATATAAAATGAAAACATTATTCAGAATTTTCACTTACATAGTACTGTTAATGTAATGTATATTTCTTTCAAAAATACTATGGCAGGGAATAATGCTAAATGAGAAGCTCAAAACAAGAATGGAATTTTATAATAGAGTATTGAGAGGTATAAAACAGTAATTTTAATGGTGTGGCATTTAATGTTGTCTTAGTAACAATTTATTGGTTAATGGCTATAAAAATGAATATTAAATACTTGGTTTGATACAGTGCATAACTGAGCTCCTACCATTCCAATGGACAAGTAATTTGTCTCCATCTCCAACACTCACTTTTTTTCTTGAGTTCATACAAACTCAAGTACCACCTATCCAATAACTAATCGTTTCTAGGTATATGCTGGAAATCATATTAAACACGGCAAGTTACACAAAAGAAGCAATAAAGAATATGGCCTTTTCCTTTTAAGGTTTCACAATAAATTGTAAACTGCATAAAGGTTATTCAAATGACAACTCAATAGCAAACAGTGAGTGAGGGGAATAAACCTAAACATTCATCAATAGGAGACTGGTTATATAAATTAAAATTCATCCCTGCAAGGATGTAACACATAGCTAGAAAAAATAAAGCTCTTTATATAATAAAATGCAATAATTACGTAGATTGTTAAAAAGCAATGTATGAAGCAGCACACTCACTGTGTATAAAAAAGGAAGAAACTGTATACATACAAACACTTGCTCATGAATACAAGGAGATATACTAACTTCATGGTAGCCACCAGACACATGAGGCTCTGCAGCAACTGAGATGTGACTAGTGTGACTAAGAAACTGACATTTTAATAGAATTAATTTATAGTTGTGACGGTATAAAATATTTCTCCGATAAAGACAACTTTATTGTTTCTAAAGACTTAGAATCATATAATCATGTGTCATGTAATATGTTGCTTACATTCATTTTTTTAATGTGTCTCCTAAAAAAATTAAAATTGAATTTGTGGCTTCTATTTCCATTGGACAGTGCTAGTTTGGATGCCACCAGGATTTGAAGGAACTAATAACACTGACTGCCTCTGGGAAGGAAATGGGTGACAGGAACCAAGGTACTAGAAGGAGATGTCTCACCGTTTTGTCATTTTTCTCTTTTGCTCTTTGTGACATTGTAATATACCGCCCATTAGAAAAATAATGAATAAATAACATGACCCATAAATACCACTGTAAAAAAACTGTCATTGACACAACCATCAATTTAATTTTGGATGAAATATTTTCCCCCACAATCAGATTTGGTACTTTTGAAGGGGTTATGTATAGCCTTTGGCAGAAAACACTTCATAATAAGCTAAGATCACAGAAGTGTTCCACAAACAGTACCAGAGTTACAAAGTGAATACAAGTGATCAAAGCCCTCAAACTGCTTGTTTAGTGGCGACAGGGTCCAGCATTAACACAGCTGCCTCTTCTTCTATCATCAGGAATGGTTCTGCTTTTATTTTCCCATTAACTGAATACATTTTGCCTGTTTTCTTCTTTCATCTTCAACCACATCCCCAGACAAAAACATCATTATTCTTACATTTCCATTTAGCAAAGCATGTATCTACTTAGCTAACCAAAGAAGCAAAAAATAAAATAAAACTCTTCCCTTGAAGAGAATCCCATGAAATTTATTATTTTTCCATCAAGCAGTAGTGTAAATACATAAGCAGATCACACAGGGCCAAGAGAAAAGAAGGAAATATGTATCATATACACAACCAAAAAACACAATACATTTAAATATAAACAAAAAATTAAATCGTATATGAACATGGCATTACCCTAAGTCTCCCAGATTTTCCCCTTTTATATCGAATATAAATACTTAATTTTTTTTCTTTGAGATAGCCAATTATAGAGCTTCAGATGCATATAACAATGAAAACTATTTGATTAGCAGTGTCAAATTTAAGAAGCTGGCTGGTTCTCTAAGGTTTAAGAATAAAAACATCTCCCTTCTCAAATCCTAAATGGTCTCCTTTTCTTGTACTCCTTCTACTTCCATGAGAATGTCTTACATAGGTCCATATTGGTGTGACACAGGTCCACCTTCTGAAAAAATGAGAGTCCTAGGGCCATGGTGATAACGGGTACAAAGCCATCCACAATGGCTCAGCACCTGAGTGGCAACTAAGCTGAGACTGAGAAGAGTTCCTTAGTAAAAGAAGTATTAAAAGATGATGACCTTGGCATTAAATCATTTCACTATACTACTCATTCCCTGCTTCCTAAACTGTATCTCTTGGTGCCCCAAGACTATTCCTTTAATACCATTGGTATTTGTGACACCTTTGTGTTCAAACCCTTCCATATATC
Source organism: Sapajus apella (assembly GCF_009761245.1). Lineage (NCBI taxonomy): Eukaryota > Metazoa > Chordata > Mammalia > Primates > Cebidae > Sapajus > Sapajus apella. The sequence goes on from NW_022436958.1 coordinate 28,262,328, forward strand.
TATGGGATTCCAGAAACCTGGTCTCTACCTTGCCTAAGCTTTACAGTAATATACGGAAACTGTAATTGTCCCAAATCCAAGACATTCAAATCCCCCATTGCTGTCAACAAAAAAGCATGAATTTGGGTTATCAAAAATTATGGCTAATATTCAAAATCCTCAGATAATTCCTAGAACTGCTACTGATTGAAACATACATTACCTTACTGTCCTAAATGATACACAAAAAATGAAAATCTCAAAGTGTTGTGCCTCACACATACATATAAATCTTGAATTTGATTAGAAAGCTCTAAAAAAAATCTAAATAAATTTAAGGTTAAACTACTTATAACCATGAAATTAAATTAGTGTTGGAAATATGTTTCTAGATTTCACAAAGATACCAGCACAAACTTCAGGACTAAATTTTCTGAGCATCATCCAAGAGTGAATGTCCTACATATTTCCATATACAACCACAAATGTAATGTGTGAATTACTCTTGAACATTGTTCATTTCAGACCAGACTGTATTTCAAAATGATGTATAATAAAGTGGAGTAAACTACAAGGTGGAATAGATTCTAGATGCCAAATTCATCCCACTTCAAATGTGAGAGGAAAAATGAGTATATGTCCTCTTTTCAGGTTACTAGCATTAAATATTTTCATTCAAAGTCACATTTCACTTTTCCAAAGGGAAGAACAAAGTGCATAGGTAATAATCACAATAAAGCTTACCCACTTTCAGAGAAAGAGGAAACTTAAAAGACTGATATCATAGGATTACAAACATCTAATATTTTAACATTTAAAATTTTATTTTATCTTAGGCAGGGCACAGTGGCTCATGCATGTAATCCCAGCAACTTGGGGAGCCGAGGCAGGTGAATCACCTGAGGTCAGGAGTTTGAGACCGGCCTGGCCAATATGGTGAAACATTGTTTCTACTAAAAATGCAAAAATTAGCCAGGCATGGTGGCACGCGCCTGTAGTCCCAGCTACTGGGAAGGCTGAGGCAGGAGAATTGCTTGAACCCAAAGGCAGAGGTTGCAGTGAGCTGAGATCATGCCACTACACTCCAGCCTGGGCAACAGAGTGAGACTGTCTCAAAAAAATAATAAAAATAAAAATAAATTTTATTTTAACATTTAAAATTTTATAGAAATTTTCTAGTAGAGATCATTTAAATTTATCTGGTAGAAATCATTTAAATTTTATTTAAATTTTAAATAAAATTCAAACGTTCTTTTCACCTGCTGATGTTTTCTTCTACCACTTTCAGCTTTGCTCTCCTGAACCACAGAAAAAATGTTTTTTTTGCTGTAAGTTAAAGCACACAGCTTGTAGGAGCAAGAGACAGGAAGAACACACTCCTACAGTGTGGTAGGATAGTTTGCTCAGGAGTTTGCCACCAGTAACCGAATCATGGACACCTAAGAATAATGGGAGCCGCCACAGATCAGGAAATACAGATATTGTCCTATAAGACAGTGACCCTGTCTCTCTCCTATTTCTATTAAAGTTGTGATACAGCACGTAACTATAAGTCATAAAAAAAAAAAGAAAGAGTTGCTCCACCCTAGGACACTTCCATTTTGTGTGTAACTCACATTCATCTTAGCACAAAGGAGAAAATAAGTTCAATGACTCCTGTAATTATCTTGATTACGGTTAACTGGCCTAGAAACTATACCCATCCAATCAGGTTTGGGAATGGCAGGATAGTAGTTAGTCATTTCATGTTTAGCAGCTCAATTTCCTGTTTTTCTAGCACATCTTGATCAACACACAAATGTAGCAGCAGTTAAAACTTTGGCTTCAGCCACCACTACTCCCCTTGGGCTCATCTAATACTTCCTCACTTCCATTTCTCAGAAATAGTATGTGTGCATGTGCATGAAAGCAGATTCGAGAGAAGGGATCCTCAAGGGCTATTGATAAATGTCTCACCTAGATTTGGGCATCTTAACGCTACTTCCTTACAAATATATGTTGTTGTAATTACAGAAGCTATGATGTAAGGCTTTACTTTAGGCTATAAAGTAAAATGGTATGTTTAATTTTTAATATCACACCAGAATGCCTCCCAATTACTTGGTGTTAATCCCTCAAATTAATCACACTGAGAAACAACATAATTTTTCTAATGATTAATATCACTTTAAAGACATATTCTGATGCCTTAGCATTCAATCCTATTTAAAGTCAACCTACACACCATATTTTTAAAAATCATATTTTATAAGTACAACCATATTTTGAGTCCAAATTACTATAACTCAGCTTCTTATTCAACCACATTTCAGAGGCTTGCTTCTGAAACACTTTGGCTATTTTTAAGCATATAGCATTTTTATACTATTATGTACAAAGGAATTTTCTACAAGTCTGAGGTCATTATAAAAGAAAACCTCTGTCCTATTAAGCCATACTTTAAAAAATAATAATTGTTCATATTAAAAGCTCTGATTTCAATTGTAGAATTAAAAACTACAAATAGTATCATGGTTCATGCCGGTAATCCCAGCACTTTAGGAAGCTGAGCAAGAGGATCTCTTGAGGCCAGGAGTTTGAGACCAGCCTGGACAACATGGCAAAATCCCATCTCTACAAAAACACAAAAATTAGCTGGGCGTGGTGACACATGCCTGTAATCTCAGCTACTCAGGAGGCTGAGGTGAGAGGATCACTTGAGCCCAAGAGGCAGAGGTTGTAATGAGCTGAGATTGTGCCCCTTCACTCCAGCCTGGGACACAGAGCAAAACCCTGTCACAAAAATAAATAAATAAATAAATAGATACAAGCTGCAAATAGAACTAAGTTTTCAACTCTGTATGAGTTGAGCTTAACAGACCATCTTTCCTGCCTTTACATTCTTTGCTGTCTTCATACTGAGATGATAATTCCAGTTAAAGCACTTTGCCAAAATGCTCCAAAATTCAACTCCAAAGACTTCTTACGTCTAAAGTCAACAGTTTTAAAATATATAAATTTATAAACAGCACAGTGAACTTAAATTATATGAAATAAATTACCCATGCTCACTCTATCATTTTTCTAAAGACTAGCCAAACTTTGAGAATCTTTTCCAAGGGATTCATTCCTCAGATATGAAGTTTGTATGCAAAACTACAGACATTTGGCCTTTTATAAATAGTCATGGGAAACTTCTTTCTCCCATACTTTTAGTTTGTTTTTACTGTAGCAGATGGGAGAAAAAAATCAGCAAAGTCATTAAAAAAAAAAAGTCTCAAAACTACTATGATACTAATGTTAGAACACCAAAAGCTTGAGTATATGAAATATCTTGAAAACAACAATAAAAACACTTGCTGGAAATTATAAAGTCAGTTTGACTTTTAGACTCAAAAAAACTAGACAGGAGCTTCTTCCACCTTTGGTCCATTTCCTCCTAGGCACAGTGTTTCTAAATATCTTATTAATCATATCAGTCATTTTTTTCTAACGTTTCTCTAGCATAGAAGTCTGGAAGTCTCTTTAAAATATATTCTAGTATCTTATAAATGTTAAAATTCTAAAATGTTTACCAACAGCCAAGTCTAGTCTTCATTTGAAAAAGAAATAAATCACCAATCTCCATTCTGCAAAATCCCATAGTATAAGATATATTTTACTCCATACAGATAATAATTTTGTTTCAACTGACATTTTAGTTCATACTTAGAAGTCTCCTGCACTCAATAAAATTTAATTAAACAATTACTACTTTATTTACTGATCTTATAAGTTAGGCCAGTAGGTTAACAATAAGTTAGAGCCAGAGGGCAAATATTTTTAGCTTTGCAGGCTGTATGGTCTTTATCTGGAATACTCAACTATAATGAGAAAGCAGTTGGACGACAATATGCCAATGAGCATGGGTGACTGTTTGCCAATAAAACTCTTTATAAATACAGGTGGAGGATAACAGATTAATATCCAGAATATACAGAGAATTAAAACAAAGACTGAAAAACAGACAAAGGACTTGAGCAGACACTTCTCCAATGATGATTTATAAATGGCCAATGAAAAGGTACTCAAAATTACTACACATTCGGGAAACAAGAATCAAGCATGCAATGAGATGCTACCTCACACCCCACAGGATAGCTGCTATGGGAAAGGGGGGCACTATAACAAAACAGTTGGTGAACAGAAATTGGAACCTTGTTTACTGTTGGTGAGAATATAAAATGGTAAAACCACCGGAAAAAAAAAAAAAAAAACAGAATGGCAGTTTCTCAAAAAAAATAAATAAAATTGCTACATGATCCAGCCTATTTCTACCAACATACCCAAAAGAACTGAAAGCAGCATCTTCAATAGGTATTTGTACACCCATGTTCATAGCAGCAGCACTATTCACAATAGGTAAAATGCGAAAGCAACCCAAATACCCACTGATGGATGAATGGATAAGCAAAATGTGGTCCATACATGCAACGGAATATTATTCAGCTATAAAAAGAAATAAATTACTGATACACACTGAAACATGTATGAACCTTGAGGACATTATGTTATGTGAAATAAGCCAGTCAAAAAAGACAGACTTTGATTTCACTTGTAAGAGGTACCTAGAGTAATCAAAATCATAGAGACAAAGTAGAATGGTGGTTGCCAGGGGCTGAAGAAAGTGAAAAGGGGAAGTTATTGTTTAATGGGTATAGAGTTTCAGTTTTGCCAGATGGAAGGAATTATAAAGATGGGTGGTAGTGATGGTTCAACAAAATGAATGTGCTTAACACCACTGAACTATGCAGTTAAAAATGGTTAGGACTGTAAATTTTATGCTATGCATATTTTACCACAGTTAAAAAAAAAAAATGGAGAAAAAGGGGATAAAAAACAGGTGGAGGGCTGTTTTGACTTTTAGGACATAGTTTGTTGGACCATAGTTTGCTGACCCATAAGCTAGGCTGTTGCATTTTAAATTCTAAGCATAAATATAATGTTCTTAAGCCAGTAAAGAAGTGCCATTTGTACACTAACATCATGTTCCTTTTATTCCTACAGATACATATAATTTCTGCAGTGAAGCTCTTAAGATTAGAAGCCTATTTCCCAGTGCCTAGAAAAATATGTTTTATATAAAGTAAGGGTTCATGAGTTTTTGACTGATTAAAAGTAGTTGTCTTAATAATGTGACACTTGGCATTTATTTATTTATTTATTTTTTTTTTTGAGACGGAGTTTCGCTCTTGTTACCCAGGCTGGAGTGCAATGGCGCGATCTCGGCTCACCGCAACCTCCGCCTCCCGGGTTCAGGCAATTCTCCTGCCCCAGCCTCCTGAGTCGCTGGGATTACAGGCACACACCACCATGCCCAGCTAATTTTTTGTATTTTTAGTAGAGACGGGGTTTCACCATGTTGACCAGGATGGTCTCGATCTCTTGACCTCGTGATCCACCCGCCTCAGCCTCCCAAAGTGCTGGGATTACAGGCTTGAGCCACCGCGCCCGGCCCAGCATTTATTATTATATAAGCACATCTGGCATTTCAGTAAAAATGGAAGGTCATAATATTGTTATTCAATATCCTCTAATTCATGTAGAGATAATTTGATTTTAAAGGAGAAGTATATCATTGTTTTAATAATTTCATTTTTCTTATTCAGTAATCAAAAATCCTATTTTTGAAATATTGTTATAAATTTAATAGCTGCCTAATACCAAAAATAAGTATAGACTTTGTCATATAATGAAAGAAAACTGCCAGTTTACTATGAGTTAAATTACATCATACCAAACATAGGAATATGTTACACATTACTTTGAAGACATAATCCAAATACTGAATCTCCTTCTAAATACTAGACATTTTTATATGCATTGAAATTCATAGGGCTTAAATATAAAATATAAACATGAATCAAGATAATGCATTTATAAGGCCACTTTAAATAAAAATTTTTTTTGCCATTCAGTATAATCCACGGTAGCAAACATAGCCCTATGAAATGCATAGGTCTGCAATCAGAGCTGGTTTCTAATACTCTTCCATTCCTTAGAGTTGTGTGGCCTTCAATGTGTTAATTAAGCTCTCTGATCCTCAGTTTTATTAACTATAAAATGAAGTTAATATATTTATTCAAAACCAAGTGGCAAAAACATTAAAAATAATATTGTAAAGAATCTAAATGGAATCTTTCAAAAGGCTAAAGTTACAACTTGATTCCCTACAAATGATTAATAACAGCCTCTACTCTCTTTCTGGCATCGGCTCCATGTCAGCTGTTGATATCTACTTAATTAATTATTCTCAAATCTGATCACACATTACAATCATTTGAGGAGCATTTTAAATCTAGCCATGTCCTGGTCCCAGACCAAGACAGTTAAAATCAGAATGGGTGGGGGTGTGAGAGCCCAAGAATTAGTGTGAAAGTACCCCAGATGACTCTCATGTTGAAACCTCAGAGAAGTAACTCAAGTTCTAAGTATCGAAGAGCTCAGTTCATACAATCAGTGAAACTTTAGAACCAATAACGCTCCCCAACAAAAGCTTAAGAAAGCAGCTGTTAAATCATTCTTTAGTTTTTCGTATGCCTTCAATTAACTCCATAGCTCCAAAGCTACAAAACGATAAAGAGAGCTTTTGTCCCCCATGTACCTTCCTGAAAATTTGCTTCAAAATCAAAACATTAAGATCCCTCAGGGCAAGGTCAACTAAGCTTTTAACATTTAAATTTCGAGGAATTTTTTTTTTTTAAGCATATCTGGCAAGGAAATAACACAAGTACTAGCAGCTCCAAAGTTAAGCACCCAGGTTGATGTCAGCAGTAATGTTGCTTTTTCTAAGTGATTAATGTCACTTTACTAGGTACTAACACAGAAAACTTAATTTGGCTATCACTCTATTCTCCAATGCAGCATTTCAATTTTCCAACCAGTGTCTCCAACAGTGTTGCTCTCTGCAAAATAAAAACTGCAAACCAACCCAGGATTTCCACTTCATAGAAACAAATATAAAAATGACTTATCAGTTTACATCTAGATCACTACGCAAGTTAAACCAGTCAACTTTCACATACATATGAAATCATATATATATGAATTAGGAGTATATATGCATTTATATGTATAGTATACATAAAATATGTAAATATATCATATATGAATGTACATATTACATATTAATGTATATATAAAGTTGCATGCAAACTTTTTTCTCAAAGAAAAACTGAAACTGTTGTGACTCAATGTGTCTTTTGCTATCTAAACTTTTAGGTGCCAAAAACAAGCCCATAAGATATAGAACAATGTATCTCATAACAAATGCCATAAGCAAGCCCATAAGATATAGAACAACAAATACGAAGTGAATATTTTTACATGATATTAAGAAAGGGATCTAAAGCTGGGCACAGTGACTTGTGACTGTAGTCCCAGCTACTCAGGAGGCTAAGGTGGGAGGATCACCTGGGCCCAAGAGGTCAAGGTCAGCCTGGGCAACATAGCAAGGCTCTACCCTGGCTCAAATGAAAGGGGTGTAATCTAGACTGGTAAGGGATTAAAGCAGTACAATGGAGGCCAAGATGAAAGACAAAGATGACCACGGGACCAGACCCTTTGAAGGCAAGGACTTCACCAGCACAGACCCTAAGGCAGGCACTATTTCTGTGCACTGTTGCTTCCACTGGGAAAAAAAAAAGGCACCCAACCCATATAATTCAAAATATGGTAGAACGCTAAACATGAGTTAAATGCGTGAAGGCACCAAAAAAACTTCAAACTGTTCTTTTTGATGTTACAGTTATTATTTAGAATGTTTCAAAGAAAAAGCAGCAGCTGAGAGGCCATAAAACAATTTATTTTTCCTAAAATAGTCATTCCTCAAATGGGCTAATTTATCATAGAATTAATGCAAGTGAGGATAAGAACATCAACTACCTTTTTCCTGAAATGTATTAAAATATTACAGAGTTAATGGTTAAATATAGGTTATCCTTTAAAATATAGATTTCTATATCATACCATGGTCAAGAAAAGATTAAAAGCAATTAACAAAATGAACTAGGCACCTGGAGTTTTTCTTCTGGTTTTACTACTAATTTGCTGGGACTGCAATCCAGTCACTCAGTGTCTCTGACCTTCAGATTCTCATTTATAAAACACAAACCATTAAACTTGGTGCTATGTTAAAATGACATGTTACAACAATGTAAAACTTGGAAAATTACAGAGCAATTCTTTCCAACGGTAATATCCAAGGATAAAGACTCAACTAGGTCTCCTTGTCTATTAAAATAATGAGTTCTGATATAATTAGTCCATTTTATAGCAAGAAATTTACCTCCAAAACTTAACAATTATAACATATTAAGATTGCTGCCTGCCACCTCTCACATACTCTTCTCTCAGGTATTTTTCACTCAATTTAAACCTTTTTTTTTAATGTTCTGGGTTTTTAAGAAAGAATAGAAGCAATAATGAATATTAAGTATTCAACAACTCATATCACAGGCACTCAGAATATGCCAAAGGACAAGCTAGGCAAGTGGAAGAAGACAAATGAAGTAGAGAGGTAATTTTTTAATGTTAATATTTTTCAGGTAGTGATAACTTCTCTGTTTTAGATAAGACATTACACTTTTTTTTTCAGATGCCCCTACTTAAATTGAAAATGAGAGGGCAAAAGTCCTTTACAAATATTTGACAAATTAGATAAAGCACTTTTGTACATTCTTTTAAAGTGAAGAACTTATCAGTTTAACCTTTAAATTCTCAAAAGTGGCTGGGTGCACTGGCTCATACTGGTAATCCCAACACTTTGGGAGGCCAAGGTGAGAGGATTGTTGACGCCAGGGATTTTAAATCAGCTAGGGAACACAGCAAGACCTCATCTCTACATTAAAATACAATATCAAGAGTAACACCTGAAGGCTCTTACTATAGTCATCCTTGCCACTAAAAGTGTTCTTCAACACAGAGCCATCTGACCTCACCAATTTATTTAAAAGTCCCCAGTGACTTCTGAACACCCATGGGTGTATTTTGTGAAAGCAGGTATGTTTTTCTTTCTTTTTTAAAGTACCTTAACCTAATCCATTTCCAAACCTGATTTAATTCTATCTTATTTTGCAATCGGAAATCTGTCTCATCATCAATTCACATAATTCTGCAGCTCCACTTAGAAACCTTGCTTTTATGCGCAATATATTTCTTTACTCATCCTAACGTGAGAACGTATGGAAGGATATATGATAATATTTAAACAATGAAAAACCTGGGGAAAGAAAAATGAAAGTCAAAAGCAAGAGGACTATTTGGAGAGGAGAAAGCTAATTGGAGCAAAATTAAAGAATTAATTCATATACTACATGTTTCCTCTATGTAAAAATTATACTAAATATCTTTGAGATTAGTCATGTTGCTTTGAGACTTTTCCATGTTTCCTCTAGACAACTGCCAATGTTCGAATAGTCTCTGATGAATACACATGCTGTGACTTGCTTCTAAGGAAACGCCTGTTGTGTTCCAGGGAAAAATGACTTCTACACTCTTAAATCAGGAAAACTGTACAAGTCTCATTCATTAGTGACAACGTCGATTTTTCCTTAACGTTTCTATTTCTGGAATGCTCATATTCTCATTAGGGCATTTCTGCGTTCAAATAAAGAAAATAAACTATGTTGGGAGAACACCTGGGAAAAAAAAAAGGTGTACTACATCAAAGGGATTTCCCACTTCGGAAGTTCAACTAGCATCCAAGTTACTCCTGAACTATTTCCCAAGACCAAGGTTATTTTAGGGTTTTCTTCATCTCTTGCAGAACTACCTGTTCCCATTACTGTTTACTCAAATGCTTAGCAAGGTGACTATTCGCATATCTGGCACGAAGACCTGCTTCATTTAACATTAACTCACCATGTGACAGCCCCTTCCCCTCCAATCTCTTCTCAAACATGTGAGGATAAAAAGAAAAGTAGAGTTGTTTGCAATCTGATTTGCGCTTGGTTTTGGCACCAGCAATTGGCCACAGGCACACACACCCCCAATCAGAGGCGCGCACCCCGCTCGCTCCCGGAACTGTCATGCGGGCTGACAGCTGGCACACCTTCCCGTCGCCCTCCACCCGCTTGCAGAAAGCCCACTCCTTACAGTCACGTTGACACTGCTCACCTGCCTGGGCCTCAGCCCATGGCCAAGGAAACTTTTGCCCTCTTCCCAGGAGCTCACTTACAGGTATCGTCCACCGCTCCTCCAGAGCCCAAACAAGGGGCCCTTTGTTACAGTTTTTGCTCCCGGACTCCTCATCCAATTCCTGGCATTCAGCCGGCCTTCAGCAATCCCGGGCAGCCCCGGTAGGAAGGCAACCAAAAATCAACCCTCCGCCCGGGTGGCCTCCGAGAAGGCCGGAGGAAGCAGCCTCCCCGGCCTCGTGGAGGGCGGCCAGTGAGTCAGGCCGCCGGCAGGGCAGACAGTTGCCAGGCAGGTGAAACCGCCGAGGCCTCGCGTCCTCGCCGTCCTCGCCCTCCCCGGTGAGCGGCGGCGCGGCCCTCTGTACTTACCCGGCTGGGGTGGCGAGCGGCGTGGGCGCCGCCGGGGCGTCCTGCGGGCGCGGGGTTCGGCCGTCCATCGCCCTGCGGGGCGTTGCGCGGGCTCCAGCTCCGAGGCGGCGCGTCACTGCTGGGGTGGAAGAGGCCGGCGGGTCAGGGCGGGACGCGCGCCTTCCCGAGGCCGGAGCGGGGCTGGCTGAGCGTCAAGAGCCCGCCCGAGCAGCCCCAGCCCCGGCCGGCCCGCCTCCCGGGTGCGCTTCCACCTGCGGGCCCCGGCTCCCAACCCGCGGGCGCCGCCGCCGTCGCCGCAAGGTCTAGCGAGCGCCCAGAGTACGGCGGAGGAGGAGGTGGCGCTGCAGCCCCCGCCCCGTGGGGTTTACTGAGTAGCCATTTGGCGCCTCTCGGGGAGGGAGCGGAGCTGCCCCGGCTGGAAGAGGAGGAGGAGCGGGCCGGGCGCTTGGGCACCGCCGCCACGCCGGCAGCGCACTCCCGGGCTCCTCCGGCCGAGTTTGCACAAACAAAACGCCCTGCGAAAACTTTTCCCGAAGAGAAGTTGGGAGGGCTGATCTCTCTTTTTCCCACCCAAGTCTCCTACGTTCTTTTCCGAAGGAGACAGTAGGTCTCCTGTTCTCCCTCCCGGCTTCCTCTCCTACTCTTCCCTCCCCCGGGCCGCACGCCCGCAGCTCGGCTCTCAAGCCAGGACTTGAATGGAGAAGCGGCAGCCCCTGCGAGGCTCAGCCCAGCGCGGGCCGGGCCGACTCAGCGCCTCCCCTGTCCCGCCGGCGGGGTGCGGGCGCTCGCTGGGCGCTGGGGGCCTTGCTGGAGCCCGCTCGCTCACTCACCCTGCCCCATTTCCCTGCCCGGAGTCCGGGAGCTCGCCGCCGCCTCTGCCGCACGGTTGTCCAAAAGCGGGGACGAGCTCGGCGGCATCGAAGCGAGGGAAGCAGCGAGCCGGAGAGAGGAACGGGGCGGGGGTGGGCCGGGAGCGAGTTGGAATTTCCTTCCCCCAGGGCTTCGGGGTTTGGGGTCCGGCTGGGGAAGCTGAACTGAAAGGAAGCTCCCATGCGAGGTGTTCCCATTCCCACCGCTAGGGCTGCGCTTCGGGAAGGCTGGTGCGCCGGAGCAGGACAGGTGGGGAGGAAGGGAAGTTACCTGCCTGGCCAGGACCCGAGGGGAGGATTGGGGCCTCCGCGGAATGCGGACAGAAACTCGCAGAGTGGGGCCTGCCGCTTGCCCTCCCTACAGTCTGACCTTCGATGTCCAGGATTGTGTGTGTGTGTATTTTTCTTAGCTTGTATTTTTAACTTGACCTCTAAGGTTGCCATTCTTTTAAAAGTGCACCTGTGACACAGATCTTTCTAATTGGTGGCAGGTTTAAGCTTGCCCTGTCTTCAGAGGCATTTTTTGTAAAAGCCTATAACAGTTGTGACATGAAAACTGGTCAACAGTATGTCTGATGACAATCTGTAAGAATTAAGTGATAGATTTTATTCAATTATTGGAAGTTTTACAAGCGTAAAGGAATCATACACAGCTGTGTGCTTGTTTGTTCGTTTTAGTGTCCACGTGCATGCCCTTTAGATGATTCTTTACACCTGATAGACAGGTATTAGGTAGAAATTACTGCGGCTTTTTGCCATTTTAAAAGTAATGACAAAACCGCAATCACGTTGGTACAACCGTAATATATTTGCATATTTTATATTTTTCATAAGTGCCAATTGTTTTAAGGTGCAAGCCATTCTAATGGATCCAAAATGTGTTTTCAGAAAATAATGTGACATTAAGAAATTAACTTAAAATTACAGTTTTAAAAACAGATATTTGGATTAAACTGATGGAGAAATCTTACATGAAGGAACACCCTGAAGGAGACCTCTGCTGTAGTGCTGACATCAAGTAATAAACCTGTGTTAGCCACTGATAGAGCAACATTGGCAGATATTAAAATTAAATAGATATTAATACTCCGTTAGTTGTTTATCCATTGCAGCAACAACAACAAAAAAGATTGCTGAACTAAATGCCTAGCAATGTACTATTTGTCTATCATAGGCAGGCATTAGTATTTATTTCTTCCAGTGCATTATGCAGTCCTTTCAGTGTATCTTTGCATATGAAAAGAAAAAAAAACATGACTCATTTGGATTACAATACTGGAACCATATTAGAAAAAGTTGCTTTTAGAGAGCTTAACTAATAGTAATGCAATTTATTTAAATACCCCTGGATTTTAGTCTTTAAATAATAACTCTGGTTAAACAATTTCATGAATCATTTATGCTTCTGAATGTGAAGCTGTGCAAGCTTTTACAGTTGCTTGCAACAAATATTGAGTAACAGTGAAACTACTTTAAAGTCATATCTTTCAATCACAAGACAAGATTAAATCTTTAATTAGTTTCATCCTTAATTTATGACATACCAGTAACATTATGGACCCTAATACTAGTAAGATTAGGCTAATCTTAATCATAAAACATTTTCATAACATTTCATAACCGCTGAAGGCATTTTCACTGCTCACCACTTTTTGCTGTCCTCCTTCTGGTCCTAGGGAGGATTAAATGCTCCACCCCACAGAAATTAGATATGGTCCTGTGACTTTGGTAAGTGGAAAAGTGAGCAGATAAGAAATGCCTTATTTTCTGGTGAAATTACTTATGCCACTGTTTGTGTCTCTATGTTTTCTCCCTTTGCTGCCACAAACATGAAAGCATGTATTAAAATGAAGGTGACACAAGACTGAAGGTTCTTGGAATGCTAAACTATTACCCAGAGCACAGCTGCCCTGGAGAGTCCCAGGACCTACAACAGAATCCACATAAGCAAGAAGTAAGCTACGTTGGGCAAAACCACTAAAGAGCACCACCAAGCTTGGTGGTCTTCACATATGGTACTAAACTATCCTCATTGTAGCCAGTGATTAGCAAAATAGTAATCACAGTTGCTATAATTTTTTTTTTTTTTTGAGACAGAGTCTTGCTCTTGTCACCCAGGCTGGAGTGCAATGTGGGGCAATCTCAGCTCACTGCAACCTCTGCCTCCCGGGTTCAAGAGATTCTCCTGCCTCAGCTTCCCAAGTAGCTGGGATTACAGGCTCCCACCACCATGTCCTGTAATTTTGGTATTTTTAGCAGAGGCAAGGTTTCACCATGTTGGCCAGGCTGGTCTTGAACTCCCGACATCAGATGATCCGCCTGCCTTGGCCTCCCAAAGTGTTGGGATTACAGGTGTAAGCCACCAGGCCTGACAGCTATAAATCTTTTTACATAACAGAAGAAAACTGCCGTTTTCCAATCTTTCTAGTTATGCAGAGCTGTTTCAAAATTGCCCACTTTTCCAAGATTTTGCTCAATTTCCCCGTTTGGGAATCTCCCACTCTCTTCACCACCCAGCCGATCATTTTAAGTGGCTAAGCTTAGGTATTATCTCCTCAGGAAGACTTCCTTGATTGCGAGACAGAAGTAGCCCTTCCCTTTCTTGGCCCCCAGTAGGTTCTGTTAGGTAGAGAAAAACCTTGTGACACTTTGTTTCAGTTATTCAGTCATTCATTTACACAATGGCAGAGTTGAAGGGTTATATTTATTATATTATATTTTTTGAGACAGAGTCTCGCTCCTTCGCCCAGGCTGGAGTGCAATGGCGCGATCTCGGTGCACTTCAACCTCCGCCTCCGAGTTCAAGCGATTCTCCTGCCTCAGCCTCCCTAGTAGCTGGGATTACAGGTGTGCGCCACCACGCCTGGCCAATTTTTTGTATTTTAATAGAGACAGGGTTTCACCCATGCTGACCAGCCTGGTCTTAAACTCCTGACCTGGTGATCCTCCCGCCTCAGCCTCCCGGAGTTCTGGGATTACAGGCGTAAACCACCGCACCCGGCCTATTTTTAAAGGACCACATCTTATCCTTTGTCTCCTGAAAGAATACCCAGAACACAGGAGACTCTCCACCAATATGTGTGCACTGAATAAAGGAATGAAGAAAACCTTCAGGACTTCCCTTTTCAGAAGAATCCTAAAGGGGACTTGAGTCGGGGAAAGACTTCAACTCAAAGGGGCTGGTAGGCCACTTTAAATAGAACAGATGGAAGGTGAGCTTGCCTACTAGGGAGAGAAGACTTATTCTCCACATGGTTGGTTACTTGATGGGGTTAGTATCAAAACGGGTAGAATAAAGCTAAACGAAGGTCTACTTAGCTATGTATCTCTTTGAATGATAATCTAGGTTTCAGAATCCTGCTGGATAGTAAGAAATGGAAAGGAGGTTTACATGCTTAATAAATACTTATGTGCTTATGTAAAAAGCAGACAGCCATGTTAAAGTGAACCACTCATGGAAAAATAGAATTAGGGTTTGTCTAAAGTTTTTGTAAACTATATGGAACATTGAAAACATTTTAAAATGCTTATTTTAAGTACATTTTTATTCCACTGTAAGTGCCACTTGAAAAGCTTTATTTAAAACTGAAAAATTACACTTCAAATGTGGTTAATATCCTTCTATGCATTTCACCTTTGCACATTACAACCTAAAAGAAGTGTTTATGTCTTCTTAGATGGTATACACATGTGTGTTGGCAACTTCACAGAACAAGATCAGATTTGTTGCATTGTGATTTTAATAAAAGTCTTATTTCAGACTTTGTGTTTCATAGAAGCTGCCCAATCTCAGATAAACTTTTTTCTGTTATTTATGCGTAAGACTTCGTTGATGAAAATGGAGCTGAAAGTCAGAATTGTGGCTTTATTCTCAATTCAGTAATATATGCATAATAATTATCCTTTCATCTTTGTGTAGTGCTTTCATAATTTACAGAGTATTCCTACATGTATTAACACATAGAAAGTGTTGTTAGAATTTGATGTTCCCTATATAAATGTTTCATGGGAGCTTTATCCCAAAATACCAAAAACATTTTCTTTGGCTGTCAGGAATGCTGGGCCAGGTTTTGTGATTAGTCACTACTGTCTTTATGTTTATTATTGTTATATCTTCTTTTCCCTTCTCTCCTATTCCAATTTATAATCTTATTTAATGCCTTTTTCAAACTGACCAAGAATTAATAGGTAAGAATAAATAAATTCAACAGATATGTTTGTTGAAATATCACAGTTTCCTCAACATAGCAATGTCTACTTAGGAAAAAAAAATTTTTTTTTTTTTTAATTTTGGCTGGGCATGGTGTCTTATGCCTGTAATCCCAGCACTTTGAGAGGCCGAGGCAGGGAATCACCAGAGGTCAAGTGTTTGAGGCCAGCCTGGGCAACATGGTGAAACCCCATCTCTACTAAAAATTCAAAAAAAAACCAAATTATTCAGGCATGGTGGCAGGTGCCTGTAATCCCAGCTACTCAGGAGGCTGAGGCAGAAGAATTGCTTAAATCTGGGAGGCAAAGGTTGCAGTGAGCTGAGATCATGCCACTGCACTCCTGTCTGGGTGACAGAGTGAGACTCTGTCTCAAAAAAACCAAAAACAAAAAAAATTTGATTTTGTTTCATTGAGGCCTCTCTTCTTCTTTGCACTGAAGTTAGAAATATACAAAGTAAAATATGAAAAATTCTTAACTCTTAAATGATTAAATGTTGGCTTTACTGTCCAATGTATGCAATTATAATAAAAACTGACAGAAGTAGTTTTCTCTATTGAAATTGTAATTAATTGTTAAACATTTTAAAGTCAAATATAATAGCTAAAGTCTGTACTGTTTATGTAGTTTTCAATAACCATAGTAATTGTAGATATTTTAACTCTTGTCAGACCTATTTTAATATGTGAATTAAATGACATACTCAAATGAAGTGGTAATACAGTTATTCATACTTTCAAGTTTCATGCATGGCCCCCCCTTTAAGTATTATAGATAACAAATAGTTTTTGTAGACTAATTGAGCGTGGGAGATATTTTTTAGCCAGTTATGTTGATTAACATTTGAAATAAAAGTCAGATTTGGCTAATTTATTCCTAAAATGTAAATAAATCCCTCTTTTATTATGTTATACCTTTTCTCTTCTGGAGGGTCATTTACAACCAAGCCTTCTAGGAATTGAAAGAACCGAAATAGATGTGCTTTGTTGTCAATTTTAATGAGTTTTTAAACTCATCAGATTTTTATATTTTGAAACATGAAAAATCACTGAACATTTTTTAAAATAGAACTTCCAAGGAGATTATATGTTCATGAATTAAATTTGTTTTAATAAAAGGAGTGTTTTATTGGATATCTGCTATACCAAGCTTTGGGCTAGGGAAACAAAGATCACAAGATATTGCTTCTGCCCTTGTGGGACTCATGGACCACTGGGCTCATCAGCACTATTTTTGTGACTCTCAATCAACTTAAAATCTAAAGGAAATTGGTCAATAATCAGTGTAGGGCCTTTTACCCCTCTCCCGAAAGATAAACAATTTTCAGTCCTAAGTATTAGAAGAAATGCCTGAATTAGTATGCTATCTCTTAAAATGGTGCTATATTTCTATATTATCATATTTAGTGCTAAGAAGAAATTATTAATATGCACACATTCCAGAATAGAGGTGAGGCCTGGAAAAACGTGCACGGGCATGCAGACATGTGATTTAGTGCTATGAGCATGAAAGAGGGCAGGGTTTTCAGTGCCCTTTCAAATTTCAAAGCTCAGATTCTCCTCTATCAACACAAAGTTAACTAATATCTACCTTCTCATTTCTGGGTTTAAGATATCCTTTGGCCAAATACATTTCTGTTTCTGGATTCTGCAATTCTGTTGACAGTAATTTTCTTACTCATTGGAAGTAGATAAACTCTTATCACATTAAAGTATCAGCTTTATTAATTAAAATTTAAATTTTAATTAATAAATTTAAAATTCAAATACCATTCAAATAGGGGTGTTTCTTTAAAAGAAAAACAGGATAAGGACCAAAAAAAAAGTTAATTTTTATCTATTTTATATGATATGATTAACTAAATCTTGATATTTAGGTTTTTTAGTTACTTATTCAATTCTAGCTATAACTGGAAGCTGCATTTCTCCCTTTCCATCTTAAAGAGCTTCCTAAAGCCTTAACTGCTTGTCAGTTCCCATGTATTTCAAAATGTACAACTTTGAGTCAACTAGCCACTGATTTGTCTTTCCAGGCATAAAACCTAACAAGTCTCAGCATATTTCATCCTGGCAGGGCTCCTTGCTCCCTCCTGTGCCTTTTCTCCTGGGAGGCTGAATGTGTGTGCGGTCAACTAAGTACCACCGTGGTTAAGAGCTCAGGCTGTGGAGCCAGACAGGTTTGACTTTACATCCCTGGATTTGACTCTTACTATCTGGATGACATTAGGAAATTTACTGTTCCTGGCAAAGGGTAAGTGTCCAGTGAAGGTAATGGAGAGCCTTATTAAACAAATGTTACAAATGGGAGCCAGCTGTGTCTCTATAAGCCTATACCTGTAAAGCATAAATTCTCCTCCTCCAAGCTGAGAGCTGTCTTCTTGCTCTATAATAACCTTGGGTAAATCACTTAACTGTGGTATCTTCAATTTCCTTATTTCTATAATGAATCTATAAATATTCTGTGATCTCTGCATTTTCTCACCATCTATGTTGAATAATCAAGTTCATTGTGTTAAAAACTATTGAATTCATATATATGGACTATTAATAACAAGATGTCACATGCAACCCCTTGGAAAACACTCTCACTTATTGAATCTAGTTTAAACCACTTAAGGGCTTATAGAGATAGACACTCATATCACCATTTCACTGTTCTGGAAACTGAAGCAAAGTAGCAAAGTAGCAAAACTAGGATCAAAAGTTGTTTCTTCTGGTTTTTATTTTGCAGTAGCATTACAGTTACCTTGTTGGAATCATAGCAGATTTAAAAAGGTATCCCAGAACAAATAAATATTATTGTGTAAGCAGATGCTGAATATATTTTCCTATCTATCTCCAAAGTCTAGGCCAGCTTCAGAGGTACTGCTTACCTGAACCTGACTTGTCCCAAAGGAAACACTTCATTCTGGGGAGAGTTTAAGGTTGTAGACATGTTCAGTTTCATTTAAGGAATATGAAGACCAGGGAGGCAAAACATAGAGGAGAAAAATTAAGAGATGGTCAGAAATTCAGATGCATTCTGTAATGAGCACCCTTGACCATACGAAGAAAAAAGATACTATAAAAATGTGATGTCATGTTATCGTTAGTCCATGTTCTACTGTGGGATCCACCCAAGACATTGAAAACTGTACAGAACAGGATGAAGTTGAATCGGATCATTCTGTACTCCTAACAAGGTCCACCCCATGGAGATTTGCAGCAGAATTAATGACATTGTATATTATCCTCTACTAACAACAACACAAATCTGGAAAAATCAAAGGCAGCCCGACATGGAAAATAACACAAAATGAACATTTGGATTACAAATAGTATGATGAGAAGAGCACACTGCCAAAAGTCTACCTACTATGTTGAAATTACTGTTTCTAGCACATATAAGGCACAATTTTTTAATGTTTTAAACATTCATTATTGGCTACTTTAACTATTCTTCCTTGGTAACTGGTAGAAATAGAAAAATGACAGAAAAGCAGAAAAGTGATAGAAAAGCAGAAAAGAATAGCATAACTTATTAGATATATGTAAGTGTGTGAGTTTTGGTGTTTTTTTTTTTTTGTTTGGTTCATCTAGTAAGTTGGGAAAATAATAGCTATTCCATAAGATTTTTGAGAAAATTTAATGAGATAATACAGTTAACAGACTTAGCTGAGTGTCTAGAATATACTCAGGCATCACTGGCATACAAGTATGAGTCTGCAATTAGCAAGGTAATGAAAAGAGTGTTTCAGATCTCTGACTGAAGTATTTTCTCCTAGGCTTACAATATTTATCAGCCATCACAATGCAAGTATGTAGCAAGATAAGCTTACTTAAATAAGGTGATTTTCTGTTTGATGTATTTTTATATGATTGCATATTTACAAGAGCCACAGTGTATATTTCAGGGATAGTGATATATATTTTCTCAATCTTTACAATTTTCTGTTGTAATAAATAAATAGAGTGCATAATTTTGATCAGCAAATAATAAATATTTTCAGAGATCTAGGCATGTACTAAGTAAATAAGTAATTATTTTTGGAATGGAAAAAGGAAATGAGATTAAGATGTTTTTCTGACCATGTTAAAGGAAAACATGTCATTTTTTCTTTTTACTTTTTTTTTAAATACCCAGACTTCAAGGTGACCATATCATTTTTAACTTCCCAATCTCCTACCACATGGGGACTATTTGTGATAATCAGTGACCTTTTACATGGAATGCTACTAAAATACAGTTTTACATCTGGCAAATATAAGACTCCTTTCTTCTCTACATAGTTTGATTTAAATGAAGTATTGCCTCATCACTCCAGGTGTGATTCTTACGTATGTTATAAATTAGGCAGTCTGTCAATATCATAGACGACGCTGAGCTGTGGTTAACACTATTTCAACACCCAAGAACTTTCTTCCAGTCCTTGATGAAATATATCACTTAAAGAAAAAAAAGTGCTAGTATATAAACCAGCCTGAGGTACAGGAAGGCAAACAGAGATGTCCCTTATCTGCTTCCTGGTAACTGAGGCAGGGGCTCTCAGGGTGACCTGAGCTCATTATGGCTCAAAGCTCTTTAGTGTCTTCAGTCCTTTTTGAGTAAATTTCTTTTTCATTCTAATTTAACTATTTCATATAAGTTTCCAAAATTATCCACATTAAGTTGATAATATCCTTTGTTTTAATCTTAAAAAGCTGTAATTATGTTGCATTTTTTAATTCTAAATCCATTTTATTTCTCTCTTTTTTAAAATTCTTAACAGTCTTGTCTGAGGTATGCCGATTTTATAAGACCTTTTTCATAACCTATTTTTGGCTTTTCATTTCCACTGCGTGTTTATTTTTAAATTTAAAAAATGCAATGTGTTGCTCTTCCTGTAGTCCCTATGGAAAAATCAAGTAGGTTTTAGAAGACAATTTATCAGGCTGGTTATAGAGATGAGGCCTGTCCTGAGTAGGAAGCTGGAACAAGATACCTTGAAATCTATTTTTGAAAGTTGTGTTATTTAGCAAAAGCAGTAGTTGTAGCTAATTTCAAATTATACCTTTTCATATAAAAGTGTTCCTTAAATATATGAAATAAAAATCTTAAAATTCTATAAAAGAAATTTTACTAAGAATTTAAACCACAATATATAATACCTTCCAGCAAGCCATAAAGAGAAAAATCTCTTACCAACGTTATAGAAATAATATGTTAGATATTTATTATATTTACTTATGAGGTACTAAGGAGTACTATATATTTTAAAGATGCAGTTAATTCTTGCTACATTGCAAGACAGCAAGGAAGCATAATTATTTTTATTTTATTTATTTTTTGAGACAGGATCTCACTCTGCTGCTCATGCTGGAGTGCAGTGATACAATTACAGCTTACTGCAGCCTCAACCTCCTTGGGCTCAGGTGATCCTTTCTCCTCAGCCTCCTGAGTAGCTGGGACTAGAGGTGTGAACCACTTCACCTGGCTAATTTTTGTATTTTATTGTAGAGAGGGATTCTCACAATATTGCCCAGGCTGGTTTCCAAATCCTGGGCACAAGTGATCTTCCTGCCTTGGCCTCCTAAAGTGCTGGGATTACAGGTGTGAGCCAGTGGACCTGACCTTTATTTTTATTTTAAAGATGAGTAAAATGCAGCTGAATTGTATGACAAAATAGAAAATTCAGAGGGACAACACCTTTTTCTTTTAACAAAGAGGCTATTCCAGAGCAGAAATTGCTATTACCTGGTTGGTTTTTCAAAAGAAATCAATGATTTGTTGTGACCATAACAGCAGTAACTCAAAGAAAAAGGAGTGTAGCTAAACCTTTAGTTGGTTTTTCTGTGTTAAAATCTTTTGTGAGGGTGGCAGAAACAAGGTTGGATCAGGGAGGCTGAACTGGAAAAGGTTTGGTTGGTATTCAAACCCAACAGCTTCTTTGTGGTTGAGAAAGGTTTGAGGAAAATATGAAACATTGAGAATCTTCCACAATAATGTTTTAATGAATTCAACAACTCTGAAAATATCATTTATGGATAAGGCGTGTTGAGTGTAAAATTATGAAGATGTAATTTATTTGTAACAGATATTTGTATGCATATGTTTTATATGTGCATGTGCATCAGTGGTTGAATTGGTGGCCAGAGGAAATGATAAGATAATTGTAAAACGACTGTATTAGTCTGTTTTTACATTGCTATAAATAACTACCTGAGACTGAGTTATTTATTTAGAAAACAGGTTTAATTAACTCATATTTCTGCATGGCCGGGGAGATCTAAGGAAACTCACAATCATGGCAGAAGCTGAATGGGAAGCCAGGCACATCTTACATGGCAGCAGGAAAGAGAGAGAGCAAGTGGGGATGTGCCAGATGTTTAAACCATCAGATCACGTGATAACTCACTCCATGTCATGAGAAGAGCATGGGGAAAATCTACCCCCATGATCCAGTAACCTCTCATCAGGTCCCTGCCCTGACACACAGGGATTACAATTCCAGGTGAGGTTTGGGTCTAGGCTCATACCACCCTGAAAGTGGCTGATCTCGTCTGATCTTAGAACCTAAGCAGGTCAGGCCTGGTTAGTACTTGGATGAGAGATTTGGGTGATGACACACAGCCAAACCACATCAACCAGATAACCCAGAGCACAGAGAATATTGTGGAGAGGCAGCGAGGATGGATGGTTAGGAGAGGATCTTTATCCTTCATGGTAGGCCCAATGCCTGAGAACAATCATCTCCCAGAAATTACTTTCCAAATTGATAACACAAAACATTTGAACAATCGTTTGAATTGGAGCATCTTCACAGAATGCTTTCACCCCATTTTGAGGAATCCCCCTTCCATTTACTCACCTAATTATGAACCGCCCCCCCAAAAAAAACAGTAATAACACTCTAACCTGTTTCATCACCTGGGCAACTCCAAATATCATTTTTTTTGGTTCTTATTCCCTTTTATAAATGTTCTGAGCAAAGACTAGGAAAAGGAAATATAATTAAATACCCACTATAAGCTAATATTGTTTACTTATTTAAAAATATAAAAAATACTCTCCAAAAAACAAAACCCAAATACCCATCAATGTGCTAATAGGTCTTCATAGGTCATAAAAGAAAAAGCTTAGATATCTAAATGCACACCAGTGTTAGTTTACTTTTTATTCTAAAATATCAGAAATTGTTCAACCGATTTTTTTCTCTCAATAGCTCTCTTTTTCACTAGACTGTCTACTTTTTGGTACAAATGTTCATGTAGTATTGAAAACCCGTATTTTGTGGACTCATGTCCTTCTTTGCTAATGCAGTGGCTATAGCCCCTCAAATGTTGCTCATATTTTTTCTGGAGATCTTGAGGTTAGAGGTAAAATTGCTTTTAATTTGAGGTCATAGTGTTCTTATGTTACTCGGTTCTATTCATAGTTACTTGAGGGCAAGAGCTCTCCACTACTGTTGCTGCAGGGCCACACACCATAAGCACACATTTCTCTGAAACACGGAAACTCATCACTGGTGCTCTCATAGCTGTAAGTCCTCAAGATGCCAGGGAGGTGCCCATTCCTGTAGTCTTCAATATCCTGAAGTCAGGCTGTGTACTACACCAATAGGCTTTTAATTCCTGTATTTCTTTTTTTCTTTTATTTATTTTAAAAAATAAAAATAAAAATATATATTTTTTTAATTCCTGTATTTCTTAAACTCCTTCAGCCTTCTGTTCAAAATTCCTTCCACCCTAGAACTCACAGGAGTCAACTCCTGTGGCCTACTTAATTAGTTCTTCAGACATGTCTGAGCATTCCTGTGTTACATTTAGACTCAAATTATACCCTACATTACCCTTTGAAACAAATATCTATTAGTCTTGATTTTTAGAATGCTCTCTGCTCCCAGAAACCCAGTATCACTCATATCGGTTTGATTCCTCTGTAGCCTTATGATCAAATTTCTCCTCTTGACTTCCAGGATTTTAAGAATATCCCTGTTGGTATCATCTGACAACAAATGAAGTTTAGCTTAACTATGAACTTTTGATAAATAATATGAATTTTGGTGCAAATAAACATCTAACTAAGTTTTCTTATTTGGATTAAAGACACAGGAACTCTCGTGTTTATCAAGAATCCCAACTTATAACTAAACATTATTGTGAAAAATTACACCTTAGAAATGAAGCAAAAAGGATCACATATCCTTTCAGTGCCATGCTGGAGCTTTGTCTAATAGGTCCACTTAAAGGTACAGTAGTTTAACTCTGTAGGAGAATGCCCCTTTGTTTCATATACTATTTACTATTGATTAGAATGTAAGTTGTAAAGTTACATGTTAACTTGTGGGTTTTCATTGGGTAGAAATGCAAAGGATCTTGCATCTCTACCCAAAGGATGTTTGCCTAGTAGAAAAAATAGCTCTAAGAATATTATTTGATTTCTCTATAGGACATTAGTCAGTCTTCTTTTCTTTTTTTTTTTTTTTTTTTTCTTTTTCCCCCCTCCCTCTCTCTCTCTTTTTTTTTTTTTTTTTTTTTTTGAGATGAGTTTCACTCTTGTTGCCCAGGCTAGAGTGCCATGGCACAATCTCTGCTCACTGCAACCTCCACCTCCCAGGTTCAAGTGATTCTCCTGCATCAGCCTCCCTAGTAGCTGGGATTACAGGTGCTTGGCACCATGCCCAGCTATTTTTTTGTATTTTTAGTAGAGACAAGGCTTCACTGTGTTGGGCAGGCTGGTCTCCAACTCTTGACCTCGTGATCCACCCGCCTCAGCCTCCCAAAGTGCTAGGATTACAGGCAGGAACCACTGCATCTGGCTCTTTTTCTTGTTTTCAAGACAGAATCTGGCCCTGTTGCCCAGGCTGGAGTGCAGTGGCATGATCATGGCTCACTGCAGTCTCAATTTCCTGGACTCAAGCAATACTCCCTCCCCAGCCTCTCAAATAACTAGAACTACAGGCACGTACCACTGTGCCTGGCTAAATTTGTTTGTTTTTTTGTAAAGACGAGGTCTCACTATGTTGCCCAGGCTGGACTTGACATCCTGGGCTCAAGCGATCTTCCCACCTTGACGTCCCAAAATGCTAGGTTTACCAGCATGAACCACTGTGCTCGGCCCTTCTTTTCTTTAGTACTTCCCCATGTGTGCTCTTGAAATGGCATTTATTACATTGCTAGTTTCCTCATTAACAAGTTAATTAAATTTTTGATACATGTTTTATATTTGTATCCAGGTTTTCCATGTGTTTTGTAACAGTGAAAAGACTGCCTTTCATTGACTGAGTATAGAATATTTTCATATACCTGAAAGGTATTAAATATCTGTTACAATGTCTTTTAAAATAACAGAGGTCTCTTTTTATCTATTAAGGATAAGAACTTACGTAAATCTCAGATTTCCAGAATTCCCGAAATATAAAGAGACTAAAGTCCTAAACCTTTAAAAGAACTAGACTCTGAAGCAGAAAGCTCTTTCTATAGAAACCAGCCAATCAGAAACCTTTCTATTTTAGAATTAAGTTTTCATAATCAAAGTCAATTGATGAAAAAAAATAGACTTTAAAAAATTTTAGTTTCAAAAAACAGCAATATATCTTTCACCTGTGTGAAAAATAAGATAAACATATTCATTTATTTATTTGTTTTTTTATTTAAGTTTTGAATTTGTTTTTCATGGAAATTAGTTAATCTGGATTTCCACATTTCTTGTACTATTTCTTGATTAGAAAAGCTAACATTATTATCAAATAATTTATGAAAAAATAACAAGAAAAAATAACAATCATGTAAATTGAATTACAATTCTTACAATCTTTAAAAAAAAAAAACGAATTATCTCTGTAATGTATCAGTTTAAATAATTTTCAAGCCCCTTAGTTAACTTCAAGAGCTGGAATGAGTTAAATCTAATTAGTTGGTGGATGTTATTTGGATACTTAGATAATTTCTAAGGGTCATGCTAACATGCATATTACTTTCTGTTACTTTAAAAAAGTACAAAAAGAATGCATGTATAAAGTCATGTTATATTTGATTACAATTTTTGATGATTTGCTAAAATGCTTGGGTATGACGAAAATGTCTCAATTATCTGTATCTCAGTTATCTCTGTGAAATGAAGTTGTTTACTTTGGTTAAGGATTAAATTCATATTGGTGATTGAAATGTTACTAAAAGCAATTGGAGAGCTATGATTGTAAATCAAGATAATGGAACTTGTTTTAGTTGATAAAAGGAGAAGGAAAGTAGTGTTATCCTAAGGAAAAATGGCTGGTTGCTATAAAGTATGAAAGAAGGTAGTAAAAAATAAATGTGAATAGATATAGACAACTGTAGAAGTTTTGTGGAAAGCGGATTTTAGTTGCTTTGATTTATAGTTACTTGCAAATGGTAAGTCTAAAAAGAAGTATTATAATGTGTTTAATTTTTGGCAAATTTGTTCAGGTTTGATGGTTTTATTCATAAGATAATTTTTAAAGTAGCAGCTTATGAATGAGCCTCTGTCAAATATCACATTTATGTAAAACTAGAATTTGGTTTACTCTCTCTTAAAATTGTGAATAAGTCTTTTTTTTTTTTTTTTTTTTTTTTTTTGAGACAGAGTTTCGCTCTTGTTCCGCAGGCTGGAGTGCAATGGCGCGATCTTGGCTCACCGCAACCTCCGCCTCCTGGGTCCAGGCATTTCTCCTGCCTCAGCCTCCTGAGTAGCTGGGATTACAGGCATGCGCCACCATGCCCAGCTAATTTTTGTATTTTTAGTAGAGACGGGGTTTCACCGTGTTGACCAGGATGGTCTCGATCTCTTGACCTCGTGATCCACCCGCCTCGGCCTCCCAAAGTGCTGGGATTACAGGCGTGAGCCACTGCGCCCGGCCGCGAATAAGTCTTAAAGAATTCCATCTGCTCTTAACAAGAGGTAATAATATTCTGTGTAATCTGCTCCCAGAATAGGGATTCTGTCTCGCCTTAATAATTTTTAATAATTTGTGGTAGTGTGTTTGTTTTTCGTGTCCATGATTATTCACAAACAAAATAACATTTCCTCAGTTCTAATTTAAAATATCTTATTGCCACTTTCATTAATAGGTAACCAATCAAAACCATTCACTGCAGGCATCTGTGGGTCTTTCCTAAGTGACCAAATGTCTACTGATAACTCTTAGGATTTTACCTACCTCAGATCAGATCCTACAATGTAAGAAGTATTATTTTCAGTATAAATTTTATATCTAAACTATTTTTGGAATTTCCCAGGGCCATGGACAATCAAAAACTTTTTTCCTTTTACTTCATAAAACAGGAAGATGTAAATAATTGAGTTATATGTTATATTCTATATTTCTTAAATATCTGCACACTATTGTAAAATCTGCATGGGAATAGTTGACATATCAAAGAGAATCTCTACCCTCTCTAAATACTATGAATGCAATTATGTTATACTTATTAATAAAAATGTTTCATTGATTATACTTTTAACTACTGATACTTCAAAATAAAGGCTTATGGACACAGAATAGGGATCTTAAGTGTCACCACTTAGACAACTGTCAGATAGTACTAGAAAACTGAGTCAGGATTTTAGTTACTCTGTTTTTAGTCCCGAGGACAACCTCATGAAAGCAAACTGCTGACCTAATATCTAAGATTTAAAGAATAGGAAAATCTAATTGCTGATATTACGTTTAGTGCTCTTTTTTCTAATGGGTATATGAGAAACCCCTCCTCGCCTTTTTTCTGAATCTCTCCTTAACTCTTTATATAGTAGACTATACTTTTGTAAATTAAAATGAAACACTCTTTAAATGGTAACTTATTTTCCCTGAGGCTTCAGAATTGGGGAACAGAACACTTTCTTGAGTCTTTCTGATCTTTTGTTATGGCAATATAGTTAATTGTACAGGCTCAATGAAAATCTGTCCTTCTTTTCACCAGGACATAGACAAACTGATTGTGCAACCAAGACCATTCTTGGAAGTGTTAGATATGAGAATAAATCTTAATTCATCAGTTCTGACAAGACCACCATGAAAGAACAAAGGTTGCAGTTCATAGGTGAAACCTAAGCCCACGAAACAGTCCCAGAAAAAATGGTCTGATGCACTTGAGATCTTATAGGCAATTAATATCATTACTTCTTCTTCTTCTTCTTTTTTTTTTTTTTTTTGCCTTTGCAAAGCTTTTATTTCATGCCTGCAGCGTGGAATCCACCTGCTCATGGCGTCTTAACTGCAAAGGAGAAAGTAGTGCACAAGAAAGAATGAAGAGTGGGCAGAAGCAACGACCTTCCAAAGCTGCCTTCCCCACAGCCTGCCAAGGCCATGGCAGAGATGGAAACAGACATGCGTGAGCGAACAGTCTCATGGCTGGAGTCTAAATGGTCATAGTGGCATGTGTGTATTTGACAAAATTAAAAGTGTGCATAGTCTGTTACATGCATAAAACACTAACAATAAAAATCCTGTTTACAAGTGACTGCAGCAGGCAGGTGACTCATGACTGCCCTGCCACACCACATCAAGTGCCATGGTTAGAGGGTTTTCCATATGTAATTCTTATTCTGTAAAAGGTAACAAAATATACCTAACAAAACTTTCCCTTTTTAAAACTAATGTTACAAATCTGTATTATCACTTGTATATAAATACTACATAGCTGATCAGTCAGGTGTATGAGTACAACAATGTAGTTTTCTAACCGTTAAGCAAAACTATCATTACTTCTTAACAGGCCACACTGCACGGTATTTTAGGGACCTTGAGCAGAAAACAATATACTCAAATTTATAGATACTATAGCTAAAATCTATTGAGATGAGTATTGTGGGTTTGGTTTCCTAGCTTCAGACCAAAGCAGCCAACAAGAGCAATTTTGAAAACTTGGAATACTAAATCTATTAAAAATGTAATTTGAGGTTCTTTGTGAAATTTTCACCGAGTTAATTTTCTAGTCTAGGTAGTTGTTCAACATGATATGGCTCTAGATGTACCTACCTTAGCAAGGAGGTTAATTACAATCATATGTCAAGATATGATTGTGCTACAATCATATGTCAAGATAAAATGAGACCAGTCTTCTCTTGTTTTCGAAAATAATCTTCGAGGATTTGTTGTTGTTGTACAGTTATGACCTTAAGTAAATTGGGAAATATTTTATGCCCACTGAAAAGAACACGTTTTTGATATTTAGATTGGTGGGTTTTGCTATTTCTGCCCTTGGAACCAGGTTTAATATTCTCTGTTTTCCTCATTAATGAGCTAAATAAATGTTTGACACAGGTATATTCTCCATTTGGTTTAGTCAATTTTTCAACTTTTTGAAAATGACACATTATCAAAAACATAAAGAAATTCAGTTTAGGTTTCATATCTAACTTTTAATAACTTGATTGGGATTAATAATTTTTAACTTTGGAATTCTACTCCAACATAATGATTGTTTAACTTTGCTTTTTGAGCTATTAATTTTTATAATCTTAAAGGAAACATTTCACTATAATTTGTTGATTACCTTGCTCTTGGTCTTAGAAATTTCTGTAATGTTAAATGAGATGAAAAGATTATATTTCTCTAAGTCAACTGGTTAATTATTACTCTGTTTGAACGTAAAAGCCACCAGATCTATTTCTTGATTATTTATTTCCTTACTTGTCTTGACCTTGCAGCAGTACTTTCCAATTAGTGAATTCATTGCTAGCACTAATATTTGCATTCACTTCTAGTCATTTTTTACATTAAAGAAACCACAGAGAATATGTCTTTTGAGTATGATATACTACAATTTAGTAGCAACTATAATTGGGTGAGAACTGGTACTAGAAGAAAGGGAGCAAATATCAATGATTAAGTATAAAATCAACAGCCAGGGAGTAGTACTAGCAGTGAGAAGAAAATTTTTATAAATTATTTTAATGGGGTAAATCAACCGTTTTTAATAATGTACAACCATTTTTATATTTTAATGGAAAAAAACAATAAAATATGCATTTTTCTTACTTTACCTTTGGATTTCTCATAGAATGTCTTTAATGTTGATGTATATATTAAAACCAGTTATAGTATTTTAAGTGACTTGAATACCTAGACCAAATTTTGCCAAATGGTATTTTAATAATTCTTGCCTGCTTGTTGTGTAGAGAATTTTTATAAGATGAATAGAGTAGTTGGTTTTGATTAGTTAATAGGTCTTCATGACCATCTTTCCCAGCGAGTCTTATACTCCAGCCTTTAATTTAGGTAATTGCTATGGCATTAGCTTAATGGCTTAGCCAGGAAACTCTCAGTGACTGTCAAACGAAAACAACAGGATATAACTCCTTATTTTTATTTCAAAAATAGTAATTAGATTCACCAATGGCTGGACTAAATTCCTTTATTACATGACCAATGCAAAAACTGAGATCCTTTTATAGATTATATGGACCTAGTCTTTCCCAGACAAACATGGAAAGAAGAAAATTAACATCAAATTAAAAGAAGAATTTTTTTCATTCAGAACTATTACATTTATTAAGAGATATCCTGATTCATTCTTTTCACCTAAAGTCACATGGCAATATATTTGGTTAGTGTTCCATTTGGAAATGTTTCAGAGTGTCAGTTCCTACTTTAAGTATTAGTTGACTGAACGATTAATATGGAGAAAAGTCTGTCTTAAATTTCTTTGGGACTATGGAAGAAGAAAGTAGACTATGTGTATATATTTTTTTCTATATCTATGTTTTTGTATTTAATATACACCTGATTATGTTGACAGTCAACATTTCAGTCACTATAAAAGCTCATTTTTCCTTTCTACATATCTTTTCCCAGACTAGTAGACTGTAGTAGAAATTGTTCTGTTCCTATACAAAGCAAAGTGAAGTAGCACATAAGGAATTGATTAGTTAGGTTGGTCTGGAATGGATCATAGTACTTTAATCTAGAACTGTTTAGGGAGGTAAGTGGTGATGTACATGCTATAGTTGTAGGGTAGAAAATTCACTCATTATACAGATGTGCAAGAATGTGTAGATTTTTATTCATCTATAACTAATATAATTTTTTGATAATTCTGTCCATGGGGGAGTGGAAGTGGCACCACTTGCTCCCAATTTTGAGTGCCCATTTGGAAATCTTTAGCTATAAGAGGACTTTGACCTCCTCTTGCAACCATGTTGCATGAGCACCTAGCTAGCCTTTGAAATACTGGTAGTGTCTGCTTCATATAGACAGGAACTCTTGGGTCTCCTTTATGCTATGTGTGGGCTTTGTGGATTCACGAGTCCTGCCGGAAGAGGAACTGTTTAACCACATCCCTTCACTGCCTCCCCACTAATAACCCTCCTTTCCACTCCCTGTATCAGTGTGAGGTTTATTTCATGGTAACCTATTACCAGGATACCAAGTGGAACATGGGACAAAGCTTTTCCATTTTTGGGAATTCTCTCAACCTAATATTCCATCCTCCCATAATTTTAACCCTGAGGAGTGTGGGCAGAATATAATATACACCTGAAAGGCTGTTTTCTCTGCCTCTCTGTTTCTTCCCAGTATTGTCTTTCCTGAAAGGGAAAGGTTTTCTGCTCCTTATTCCTCTTTGAAATAACTTGCTGATGTGAGATCATGGATTTCCTTTTCTCTGTGGTCTACAATGAAAACCTGCCATTCAATTTTTTTGACATTGTTTTTAATATGTTAATCGGAAATAAATTTAGAAAATGTTTTGTTTGATAACATTCTAATACAGAAGCTTATTGACTTCTATGAACTCAAAAATTACATTTGATTGTCAAAAGCTGAATGTTTTACTTTTTCAGATCTTTGCTGTAATTGTTATAACTATCTTTGAGGCATATGGATGCCTCTGACACTGTTTTATATTTTCACTCAGCAAAAACTTACTGAGAAGATTTTACGTGCTTGGCACAGTTGCATGCTAGTGGCAGAGGCAAGCAATAAGCAATAGAGTTAAGGAAAGTATTAGAAAGTGATAAATGTCAAGTTGAAGACCATAGGAGGGAGGGGGCAATGGGAGCAATGGGAAGTTTTGGGGGGAAGTTATTCTTGACGGGGTAAAGACCTCACTGAGAACATGACTTTTGAGAAAAATCTTAAGAAATGAAAGGAGTTAATCATCCTGTATCTGGAGGGAGACCATTTCAGGCAGAGAAAATCACAGGTTCAAAGGCTTAAAGGTAGGAAATGTGTCTGCTTGGAACAAGAAAGGTACAGGAGATGAGTTCAGACAGGTAACCAGGAATGCTTTTCTCAAAGTGTCCCAGGGAATAGAACACCTAGTCAACCAGAGTGGTGGCTGACTTACTGCATCCATTGATTGTTTCTGTCATAGTTTTTCTTTCACTTCCCCTGTCCCTAACTCCTGTCTCCTGAGATCATACTCCTAAATTAACCACTTTCACTTAATTAAGCCTTTGTCGTAGACTCTGCTTTATGGCGAATCCAGGCGAAGATTTTTTTTCTGTCTTCTGCCATTTCAGTGGCACAGAGGTAGTTGGTGAATCCTTAGCATTCAGAAGATTTTCTGGTAAGTGACAGACACTCAAAAAATGTGTGTTGAATTTAATTGAAAATAATTTGGTTCTCCAATGCTTTCAGGACTGCCAATTTGGAACTACAGTGCTAAAGCACAGCTATGAAAATCACCTATTACTTCATAGGTCATTGAACTAGACTATAAGGAATCCAAAATATATGGGACATGGAGTAGAGTTAAAGGGTCTCTTTTCAGGAGGAAGACTACGTGGGTTATGTGACACTTGCTAGCTGTGTGAAGTTGGAAGGTTTCTTAACCTCTCTGTGCTATAATTTCTTCATCTCTAAAATAGGAATAATAATAATCCATAAATCAAGTGGTTGTTGTGAGTACTAAATGAGTGAAGATAGAGGATGTACATGGCATGTAGTACATGTTTGCCATAATAATAATCACCATTGATTTTTACCATAGCATCATAGAGACCCATCATCAAATTGAAATAAGTGAATATTGACAGATTTCAAAGAAATCTGATTAAAGTCTACCATTTTCTTATATTTACATTGTTTGTAGTGTTACAAGT
Source organism: Sapajus apella (assembly GCF_009761245.1). Lineage (NCBI taxonomy): Eukaryota > Metazoa > Chordata > Mammalia > Primates > Cebidae > Sapajus > Sapajus apella. Next base: position 28,294,927 of record NW_022436958.1, read on the forward strand.
AATATTTACTCTGATAAACAGTTATACAGTATATAAAGTTCCACTATCTATTCCACTGCCACAGCCCAGCCAAATTCTATTTTATTCAAACATAAGTTAGTTTGCTAATTAATGTCAGCCTAATTTCTGAATGCTTTAACCCATTCATGATAAGTGTTAAAATTTTAGCATACACTAGCTTATCCTTGAGCCTCAATGTGAGATGATGACAGCAACTTATTTTGCTACTAAGCTTCTGGACAAAATATCAAAAAGTCTCAGAATCCTGAAATTTCATCATCTGTTAAGCTGGGATTGCCATACATACCCCACCATGTTCGAGGGAGAATTAAATGTTATAATGTTCATGAAGGGGCCTAGCACAGACTCTGGCATGTAGGGAAGGATCAATAGCACTAATTGAAATCAATGCTAATTGGAATAGCACTAATTGGAATCCTATCCATATCCCACACTTCTCTGATCTTGGTGCTGGGATTTTCTTAAGAAAAACCCAGACATAAAGACTTAGCCTTACAAATATCTCATTAGAACTTGGCAAATGGATCTCACTTTCATGAAAATAAATATTCCAGGGATAAGTGTTAGACATTGAAAATTTTTTATCTTTTTTTTCATTATTGAGATAGCAGCCTCAACCTTAAGTGATCCTCCTGTCTTATCCTCCAAAGTAGCTGGGACTATAGGTACACCCCACTATGTCTGGGGAATTATTTTATTTTATTTTGTAGAGACGGGCTCTCACTATGTTGCCCAGGCTGGTTTTGAACTCCTGGGCTTAAACAGTCCTCCTGCTTCAACCTCTCAAAGCACTGGTATTATAGGCATAAACCACAGTGCTCAGCTGAAAGCTTTTCATCAGCCATAAAAACACTAGTTGCATATTCTCAATCATAAGTGGGAGTTAAGCAATGAGAACAAATGGACACAGGGAGGGGAACATCACACACAGAGGCCTGTCAGGGGTTGGGGGTTAGGGGAGGGATGGCAGTAGGAGAAATACCTAAAGTAGATGACAAATTGATGGGTGTGGCAAACCACCATGGCACATGTGTACCTATGTAACACACCTGCACATTCTACACATGTATCCCAGAACTTAAAGTATAATACATGAATAAATAAATAAGCCAGAAAAAAAAGTACTTTGACATGCCACAAAATCAAACAAACAAACAAAAAGCACTAGTTGGCCGGGTGCGGTATGTCAACGCCTATAACTCCAGCACTTTAGGAGGCCAAGGTGGGTGGATCACTTGAGGCCAGGAGTACGAGACTAGCCTGATCAATATGTTGAAGCCCCATCTCTACTAAAAATACAAAAATTAGCCAGACGTGGTGGTGGGCATCTGTAGTCCCAGCTATTTGGGAGGCTGAGGTAGGAGAATTGCTGGAACCTGGGAGGCAGAGGTTGCAGTGAGCCAAGATCATGCCACTGCACTCCAGACTGGGCAACAGAGCGAGACAATGTCTCAAACAAAAACAAAAACAAAAACAAAAACAAACAAAAAAAAACCACTAGTTACAGAGTTATTTCAGCTGCATTTCAATTTGTAATTTATTTTAGTAGGTCATAATGGGAACTATTAAAAGAACCTAATCCAAGTTCTTTGAATTCTTTTAAGTTGGCATTAGGTTCTGAGCAAATAAGTTTATTAAGCAAGCTGCTTGGAAGGTATGATATGTTGATTCAGACACTAGCCCGTGTTTTGCAAACTTTAAAATTATAATACATGCTGCGTATGACTTCTAAGTTAATAAAGATAAGGTAATGAATGGAACTCTAGACTTAGTGTTAAAAAATTCATTTCTAACTACATGACCTAGACTTAGCCCTTACTTTTAAAATCTATAACATGTGGTTATGGGAACGTGGTTATAAACTATGGATGTACTATAACAGATATATACTATGTCTTCATTTGTACTTATGCCAATGAACTCTCCAAGGAAAGTCCTATGCACGTTATATACATTTAAGACATTATTACTTCATCTGTTGGAAATCTCAGAGTGAGATTCAAAGACTTAGCAGAGTACCTCCATGAAGCTGAGGGAGGAAAGAGAACTGATTAGTGTTATTTAGGTAGCTACCAACATGAGGTGCACCACTAAGAGAGTCCTTTGCTATAATAAAGCTATTTACGAATATCCTCATATGCCCAACTTAGCACTTTTACTGCTTCTAAGTTGTCTTACGTTCATGGGATCTTGAAACCTCACAGGTAATACAATTCCAAAAGATGAGAAAAATATGATGTTCATTCATTCAGCCCTCTAATATGAATTTATTTATAGCCACGTTGACTTCTAACACTATTTAGTCCTAATCACATATTATATGTGATATAATTTAGCATAATAAAATTGTGTCTTTTTACATCAATGCTAATTGAGCACGTTAGGCAGAACAAGTACAAAATTAATTGTTATAAGAAATCCTTGTGACATCATTTAGGGGAGAAATGGTTATGTGTAAGGTAAACCAAAGTACTGGAAGAAAACATATAACATTTTAAAAAGAGATTTCTGAGACTTAAAATGAGTGGACATTTTACTGAAATATTTTACTTGAAATAGTACTGATTAATTACTGAAAAAAATTGTATTTGTATAAAAGCTTTCTCTAAAAGCATTTTAAGAATAATTATTTGAAAATAAGATTCTAGGCCAGGCACAGTGGCTCACATCTGCAATGCCTGTAATCCCAGCACTTTGGGAGGCTCAGGTGGGCAGATCACAGGGTCAGGAATTTGAGACCATCCTGGCCAACATACTGAAACCCCATCTCTACTAAAAAGACAAAAAATTAGCCGGGCGTGGAGGCGGGCACCTGTAATCCTAGCTACTTGGGAGGCTGAGGCAGGAGAATCATTGGAACCCAGGGGGCAGAGGTTGCAGTGAGCCGAGATTGTGCCACTGCACACCAGCCCGGGGGACAGTTCAAGACTCTGTCTCAAAAAAAAAGAAAAAGAAAATAAGATTCTAGAATTTAACTGTTCCTCTTGTCACCTTGAGAATGCATTTAGATAATTTGATGCCAAAATCCAAATGACCAAAAGTCCCAGAAAATTGATAGCAGATAAAAACACTCTATCAATTCCAGACTTTTGGGATTATCATTTTTCAAAGGTGTTTCCTGCCCAGTTTTAAATCTCTGGTGCTGAAAATGGTAGGCAAACACCTTTATCAATAGACTGCTTATGTTCCTTACTCTGTTCTCAAAGTGACAAAGTACCTTGATTCCAACAGCGATTCTCCAGTCTGCTTTAGTGTTGGATTTCCATTGTGACTGTTAGCTGCTGAAGCTGAGCCCAGAGCCCTTGGTCAGAGTATCTGAGCATTGCAAGAGGCACTAAGAGGTAAGTTAATTCATCCTTCTGACTCGAGGAAGGGTGAACTGTGCCCAAATATTTCCAGATGGATAATTTTGTATCCGAATCAGAGCAGAAAAACTAAGGAGTGGGAATTTCCTTCAGAAACCCTTTTGCATATTTTCTGACTATTTCTATGCTAATGCTGTTGCAACAGCAAATCAATGTCCTGAAGTGTACATGGGCAGTGCCTCCCACACAAATTAATACACACCCTAGATTAGGCATCTAGGTTTTAAGGATTCGTCAGTTTACCTGAGAAAATTCCTTTTATGGGTTAAACAACCCCATAGAATATAACCGTTTTTATACATTTCATTTTATATTAATCATTATTTTCATTCCCAGTATTTTTCCATCTCTCCTCTCTCTCCATTCTTTCCTTTCACATTTTTTATGAGGTCTTCTTTCTCCTTGGCCTGTTTTCCACTCTCCACCCTGAGAAATGCTGCCATTTAACTCAATGTTTAGCTCACTACCTTGGCATCATTTTTTTCCTGACCTTTTATATTCTGTTGGATGCCAAATTTTATAATTAATGCTTCAAAAATGACTCCTGAATCATCTCTCTTTTCAGTTCTGTTGCTGCTATAGTACTTCAGCCTTTTATTATGTGTTGCTTGGATATAAATTAGCTCCCTCTCCTCTTCTGTCCTTGCTTTGGTTTCTCTCTAGCTCCCAAGCATCCTGCGTGCCGCTGCCAGAGTGGCCTTTGAATAAAGCACAGCTTGCACTTGACCCTGCATTCAAACCTTCACTGGTTTCACACTCTCTGCTGGATGGCATCCAAACTCCTTGATGTGGCTCTCTCTCCCTACTGTCGACACACATCTTATCCCTCAATTCCAACCTACCTTTCTAGCTTTACCATTTTTTTTTTATTATGGATGGCAGTCTTGCTAAACTATGCAAAATTTCCTCAACACACACTAAATTTTCAATTAATTTCTGTTAATTTAATATTTACCTATTGAAATTCAACTCCTTCAATTCCTAGTCAACTAACCAATTATAACAGCAGCTATATTTAACTGTACATTCCTAACATGTCAAGACCATACTCAACATCCTAAACACATAATCTCCAAACTCACCCCAACACCTCTAGGAAGTCATTATTATTCACCATTGCACAAGTGAGGAAACTGACACCTATGGTACTGAGAGCTGCTGTACTGTCATCAGTCCAGAAATTCTTCCTGGATGAAAACACTGTACTCCAGGAGTGGAGTAAAAACTTGAGTGAGTGTTAAGGACCATATTTATGCCAAGTAAAGAAATATGAAGCAGAAGGTCGAGGTGGAAAAGGAAGAGAATGGGATGAAAGAGAAAGGAGAAGAGGAGACAGAGAAAGAAAGGAGAGATTAAAAAAATTAAAGATTCTTCCAGTAGAGAATATTATTTGGCATACAGTTGACCCTTGAGCAATGCAGGGATTAGGAGTGCTGACCCACTGTGTAGTCAAAAATCAATGTGTAACTTTTAATTCTTCCAGAACCTAACTACTAATAGCTTACTGTTGATCAGAAGCCCTATTGATAACAATCAGTTAATGCCTATTTTGTATGTTATATGCATTATATACTCTGTTCTTAGAATAAAGTAAGCTAGAGAAAAGAAAATGTTATTGAGAAAATAAGGAAAATAAAATATATTTACTATTCATTAAGGTGAAGTAGATCATCAAGAAGTAGGTTAGTTGACTAGGAAGGTGAAGTAGATCATCAAGAAATTCTTCATCTTCATTGTCTTCACACTGAGAAGCCAGAGGAGGAGGAAAAAGAAGAGGGCTTGGTGTTGCTATCTAAGAAGTATGGAGGCAGAAAACAATCCACATGTAAGTGAACCCATGCTGCTCAAACTTGTGTTATTCAAGGGTCAACTATAATTGATTTTTGACAAAATTTAATTAAAGTCGTGAGAGTAACATCCTGGTATCCTCATACGCAGTGTGCAATATCCTCATATGCAATGTGCAAACTGTTCTATGCTCATGGGTAAGAGAGCTCAAGAGATATGTCTTGTTTAGGAATTAAGGCAGAAACCATTCAAATAAATTTTTTTCAGACACGAGGAGAAATATAATGAAACTATGTTCTTTTATACATTTCTAACACTCTATACCATATACCTGTATATATTTTCTCAGCTTTGTGTTTGTTAGTTGGTTTATAATTTTGTTACACTTTTTGATGTTTTATTATTTTATTTTATTTTTTATTTTTTTGAGATGCTGTTTCACTCTGTCACCCAGGCTGGAGTAAAATGGTGTGATCTCGGCTCACTGTAACCTCTGCCTCCTGGGTACAAGCTATTCTCCTGCCTCAACCTTCCAAGTAGTTGGGATTACAGGCATCCACCATCATGCTTGGCTAATTTTTGTATTTTTGTAAAAACGAGGTTTTACCATGTTGGACAGGGTGGTTTTGAACTCCTGACCTCAGGTGATTCACCCACCTCGACCTCCCAAATTGCCAGGTTATGGGTGTGAACCACCACGCCTGGTCTTATCATTAACTTGAAACTGAGATAGACTTTTTAATCTATTCTGATTTTGAACAACTTACAGTAGACATTTGTAAAATATATCGTTAATTTAAATCTTTTTTAAAATTTGAACTCTCCAAATGTCCTCCATGGGAGTGAGGCTGATGCAACTAGAAGCTGCAGAATGATTTGGCCTTGAATTTCACTCATTAAGAGAGAGCTGCCAACTCGTCCTCACCAACAGGGCAGTGAGTTTGCTTCTGTTTTCTTTGGCCATCAGTACAGAAAGCAAGGCTGTCTGTAGTCTTTGTACAACTCAGGATAGTTCTTTCCTTTGGAGACAAGGCTGTCATCCTATCCTTTCCTGGAATCTTGGGGTGGTAGAATGGACACTAACAAGAAACCAAGTAATGAAAAGAAATTAAGAAATACATTTTAATGATGATTTTTATAGACTAATTTATAGTGATTGTTAGTTGGCATATTGACCTTTTTGGTTGGGTAAATGATAGATGTGATAAACTCTAAATTTTTTCTAATTCCAGAATATTTTATATCTATTGAGATAAATTATTTCAAACTGGATGATTATAGAACATTTGGTTTATCTTTTTTGAGGTCTTTTCAATTACCATGAAGAGTATAATTAATTTTGCAAGATTTAATTAGTCACATGAACAGCATCCTGGTTTTGTCATAGGCAGAGGACAATCAGTGCTCTGTGTTACTGGATATGAAGAAATAGCTCAAGAGATGTGTCTTTGAGGAGAGGTTATTTAGGAATTAGAGTGGAATAATGGAGTTGGATGCCTCAGTGTAATTCAGAGGAGTGCGTCCATTTTGCCCCTGGGGCTCATCTTCTCTCTTTTGCCCTCTACCTCTTTCTTTTCTTGTTCCATGCTAGCAGAAAGCTCCCAGATTACAAACCTTGTGTCTTACTCTTTAGTAACTGTCCCTGCCATTGTCAGTAGGCAAGGGGTCAAATCAGTCTTGATTAATAGATCCTCATTTCCTCCTTCCCACCTCTCTCAAGCTCTGTGATCTTGATTCAGTGTTAAATTGGTGTCAGTGTGATCATAAATGGCTCACCTAATAGGGTGAAATTTAGTTTAAATGTAAATACTGCATCTTGCTCCCAAGTCCCAACACTACTATGATGTGCACAAGTACAATGTAGGAGAGTTATATTAATAGTAATTAAAGTCTTATTTTTTAAACTTCCCTTTTTTAAAACAACAGCTATTATCTTTATAATGAAAGTTTAAGCATTATTTAAAATTATTTTGAAAGTTCATGGTAGATAAAGTACTCAAAACAGATTTCCTGCTTCTAGATGTTTATGTAACGTTGTAAATGGTAGGCTCTGATCTTTGCCAATATGTTTCACCTGATCAACTCTACAAATATTATCAGCAGTACAAATATAACTCTCCAAATATCATTTAATGTCTAGTCAGGAAAATGGAAATCACCTCCAACCTTTCAAAGAGAAGGAATTAAATTAAGGAATTGATCACTCAGGTGATGAAAATCAGAGAAGTGAAACAGGGGACAATCCAGACATACATCAGGATCTCAGAAATTCTGTGTGTGAAGCAGCCCAGAGATTATACTTCAAGGAGATTTAATTTCTCTTGGACTGGAAGGATATCAGATGAATGTGTGGTTACCAGAAACCAGAAACTGGGCTCAGGTGAGAACTAGAACCATGATGGAGGTGGCCCAGTGATTGCTAGGGACAAGTGGGGAGGTATGCTGCCTAGCAAGAGCTGAAACCATGAAGGGGAGACATGGGCATCACGAGAGACTCCTTAGAGGTTCCAAGGAGAGAGAGGAAGGAATACCGTAACTTCTCCCTGAAAGGAAATAAAATCTGTTAGTATAAGAAAATCTTGTCTGTGTCCTTTAAAGACTCTGTATTATGACTGTGTGGGCAGAAATCAGCAGTGAATTAAACTGAGTTATATTGAATAAAGGCATTCATGGTGCTATAAGACCAAAGTAAGCAGAAGGACTGGCTCCTTTTAGATAATATGCACCAGTGGGGTAAAACAAGGATGTCTTCTTCTTATTCTTTTTACATTTTATCTTAATAATTTAATGTAAATCATGGAAGACTGATTTGTGCCATCTCATCTGTCACTGTATAACATAGAGAATGGCCAGTTCATAATAATAGCTGGTATTTTTCATAATTTTTATGTGTAAAACTCTGTTCTAATAGCTTTCCATGTGTTGATGCTTTTACTTCTCAAAACAACCTCATGCTTTACTATCTACCCATTGTGTGGAAGAGGAAATTGAGGCACAGAGAGGTTAGCTAATAGGCATACAGATGACATGTTTGTATCTGGGGGTACCAGACGTAGCCTTAGTAACCAGCTCTGCTATGTCATTTTTGCCACAAAGAAGGTCTTCACATAACTCTTCTAATAGGAAACATTATTTCTTCTAGGCATAATCTATATGTCAGCACTCCAAACCAAGCCACCACCTTGTTTTCCCTTACCAGCAGCCTCTGGACTCATCCCTCATTCTCATTCTCCTCTTCAGCCAACGTTCCTCAGAGCAGCCAGAGTAACTTTTTGAAAACATAGCACTTTTTCTCAGGTCCTCTGATGGTTTCCCATTTTTAGTTAGTGAAGTACTATGTTACTTAAAAATACTATGCAGTGGGTTTTTACTGGACAGGTGTTTGGAGCACATATCCTGATGAGGCTGAGCAGTCATTTATTTATCTACCCATCTCCTCTTAAAGGGACCGTTGTCTTTACTTCTCTTATACTTAGGTCTTGGGCAAGATCTATAAATGAGTCAGAAAAGTCATCCTGAAATTATCCTACACCTTTTATGAGAAAAGCATTGGCCCTTTGGCAGCAGAGAGCTCCAGAACTCTAGGCTTATGTTAGACTCAGTTCAACCCTGGAGACCCCCTGAGGGTTTGCAAGTCTGCTGGCAGGGTAACAGACGTTTTGTAATGCCTGTCAATGGTGCTATTTGTTTTGGCCTTTTGTGGAAAAGTTTGCTGAGCAGCCAAAACAACAAAGGGCAGTCCTAAGACTAGAGTTGGAAGAGCCAGCTGGGGTGAATCTCTCAGTGATAAAGAGGATATAGGGCAAAGGAAACTGGCCATGGACACAGATGAGCTAAATTTCACAACTTACTTGCTTATATTTGAACAAACAGTCAAAGCTAGAAAGCCTCAACATGCTGGGAGAAAGTTTCAGTCCCTCGGGTGTTTTACATTTTATCCCTGTGGCAATGAATCATGCTAGGATTTCAACCAAACTGCTACTCTTAACTTGCAAGAATATCTTAGGTGTTTCGTTGTGTGATTGAGAAATAATGGGCAATGTGAAAAATCTGGCACTGTCTCTGGCCCATCTAGTTGCACTGATATTTCTGACAAATACAAAAGAAAGATTAATTGGTATAAAAATATAAGGAGTATTTATGAACTGCTAAATAAAAAGTACATTAAAATATCTTAGGAAAAACTATTTTTCTTATAGACTAGGTATACCCAATCAAAATTACTAAAATAACTCAAGAAAAAGTGTTTGATTTGTGATTCCTTCATGAAAGTGATGAAGGTGGGCTATGCATGAGGACCACAGTGTTATAAGTTTTCATATTTCAATACAAACAATTTGTCATAATTTTACCCAAGACTTCATTGAATACAAAGTATATGGAGTCCTATGGGTTCTGTAAAAGAACTTTGGAACCTCTTTCATTGCTTCAGGTTTTATGCAGCCAAAATAATTACTTGAAGACATTTCAGCCTGTCTTTTTTCAATTCGAAGGTCGTTCACACTGACTTCTTGCTTTGGCTTCATGTGAGACATCATTAATTATATGTGCTATAAAATGTTAACTATCCCTTCAAATATCTCATTAATGTACATGTGTATTTAACTATGCATTTTTTTATCTGAAGCAATTAAACATACCTCTTAGGTGAGGGGAAAATCATGTGTTTAATTTCACCTTGCGTTTTAAGACATCACAATCTAGTGCCTCATAAATATTTGTCCTTTTTAAATCATTGCCTGGAAAATAAGTTTGTCTAACTTTTTCCATAAAGTTGCAGAGGTCAAATTTTGTAGATGCTACAAAAAACTTTCTTCCGTGAATAATCACAAGCTCATGCAACTGGAAAGTTCTTTAAGGAATGTCACAGTTGAGCCTGAATTCAGATGGATCTACTACACACTGACAGTTATTTTATTGTTCAGACCCCCTGAGACAGACTATCCAGAGTCTCTTGCCATGATAACCTGTCTAATGTTAAATTGTCCTTTTTTTCCTATAAAGCTTATATGATGTCTAATTTATGTTACTGGAAATTATGACTTTCTATGGTTTTGCTATTGCAATACAGAACAGCTTATCAAAAGAAGTGCTATGACAGTGATTACAAAATGAAAAGTGAGTGGAAGCTAAGGTTTGGTGACATTTTGCTATTTTAGATGTTTTAATGCTTTTGAAAATTGATATAGCGATGTCATATATTTAATTTATGTGAACAAATTTAAAAGAAGGATAATGGGGAACATTCTTCTAACAAATGATTGAAATTCTTACCTTAACACTAAGCTTATTTTTATTTTTATGTTTTGAGACAGGGTCTTACCCTGATGCCTCAGCTAGAGTGGTATGGTACAATCATAGCTCACCACATCCTTGAAACCTTAAACTCAAGCTGCCCTTCTGCCTCAGTCTCCCAAGTAGCTGGGACTACAGCACATGCCAGTACATCTAGCTAATAACTTCATTTCATATCTAGTGTTGATCTGAGAACATAACTCTTTTCTCAGTAGGAGTCCTCTATTTCAATTAGCCATAAATCTCCATGTTCTTTCCAATGGGTTAAGAGTAGCTCACAATTGAAGCATGAGGTGTCTGAAAATAAAATCAAATATGCTCAACAGTGTGTAAAGCAGCTTCTAGACTAATGGCTCTCATTAGAACTATTGTAAGCAGTGACCAAACATGTAAAATGATAGCCAGATTATGACAATAAACGTAAACCTCAAACACAGATCACTGATGTATAGTACAAAGGAAAACAATCAAGAGTATTTGGGAGTAAAAATATAGGTTAAGAGAATATATTCAGGCTACTCATTATATAGAAAAGTTAAATCCTTCCTTTTTCTTTAAATTTATACTTAAAAATATATGTACACTTTGATTCCTTAAAAATGTGAAAATTGAATGCAAGTATTTTTAAAAAACTATCACCAAAGAAAATACAATATAAAAAAATTACTATGGGATTATTTTATCTCTATATTTTTCTTTTGTCTAGAATGGAGGTACAAACTTTCTTCTCCTAAATTTTGGTAAATCTAAAATGATCAGTTTTGCAGAATCCAGGCATTGACTGTAATTACATCTTGGCATTTTGATGGCATGGACTCTTAGGCAGAATTACTGAGAAGCTGACCCTGAGACAAGAATTCATGTGTTAATATTTGTGATTTATTCAGTACGTACTCTTGTGTGAAGAAGCAGGACTGGGAAGGCAAAAGAAGACAAATGGGAGACATTTCAGGTAGATTCTCAGTCTCACAGTGATTCCACAGGGAGTATATATTACATCTCAGATTTGTCCCTCTTTGAGGCAAAGCCTGGGCTGTCAAACTTCCACACAAGTCAGTACTTGGCTATTGGTTTCCCAGGAATGTAGTGCCTCAGGCACTTCTGCTTCTCTGAAAAGAGTACGAGCAAGCGCAGAAGGTCAGCACTCAGAAGGCATCTCAAGGCCAGTCCTCTGAAGAGCGGACCCAAGGAGATCAGGATGGGGTACCAGGAATGTGCCCACACACGGCTGTCACAGATCTGCATTTAAGTCTAGAAATGTGATTCTCCATGTTTCACTGGGCCAAAAGGTCTATGGTAAGTGTTCAACATTGAGGACAAGTTTCCAAGTCCAGTGGTGCAGTTAGATTGAGCATTTTCAAAGAAACTGTGATTCAAATTTAGAATGTGGGCTGCTGGTGGGAAATCCTCAGGGGTATGTGATCAGAAGTATAAAGAAGAGGAGACTACAAGTTCTGTAAAATTTTGGAGTACAAGGAAGGAAAGGAAAAAAATAAGAGAAACCCAAAACACATTCATCATGGGAGGATGCTTAGCTCAGGTAAACTGTGTTGTTGCCCAGCTCCACAGGAAGGTTGGTCAGAAAACCCTCAGCTCACATTTGGAACTACTAGAACAATTTCCATGTAAGCACCGTGAACTTGACTTGGGCCCCAGGCTGGGAAAGGACCCTGGCTCTCTAAGGCCCTAGAAAATCTGTGGAAGTAATACTCAGTGGAGGCCTGGGATGATGGTAGGCTGAGCAAGAAGGAACACTGGCCCCTGCGTCAAGGCCAAAGGAGAGGCCAGCTGCCTCCAAGAGAAATAAAAGTGAAGCTGTCCAAGAACAGATGGTTTAAGACTTTAAACCTGTGCCAAGTCTATTGAAGAATGTGAGACTATGTACTTGCAAATTACCTCAACACTATATAATTTGTATTCTGAAATCTCTCACGGTGAGAGAGTCAGAGCCTTAGAATCTTTCAACCCATGATTCCCTGATCCTAAATGAGACCTGTATGTTAATGCGTTCCAAGAATACTGTGTTGTGAACAGCACCAGGACTGGTGCTGCTGGGAAGAAAAGCAAAAAAAGAAAAAGATAGTGATTCTCCCTGTGTGATGTTGGAGGGAGCTCTCTTGCCATTGTGATTACACAGAAAATTGTCCAAAGTAAGTATCAGAAGGAACCCAAGAAGGAGAGACTTCTATTTGCACCTTGCACTTGGATACTCCATTTGGACCTTGTATGTCTTTTAGATACATTTATGCTGGCAAACTATTTTTTTTGAACTCACAGCAGGTAATAATTGTAAATCTTCAACATAGTTACATGATAAGCTTTCTTTTTTAAATTCTAGAACACTATTTAGAATATTAAAATATAAACAACAGAAAGCGAAGAAAGGAGAACCCTCAATGATGATATTTTTACTTCCATTTAATTTTTTAAGATAAAATTTTTAGAGCAGTTTTGGGGTCCTGGCAAACTTAGGAGAAAGGTACAGAGATTTCCCATATACTTCCTGACCCCAAATTATGTGTAGTCTTCCCAATTTTCAACATTACCCATCAGATTGGTACATTTGTTATAATTGATACAGTCGCACCAACACATCATAACTATCACAGATCATTGTTTACATTAGGGTTCACTCTTACTTTTGTACAGTCTATGGGTTTCAAGAAGTGTAAAAAAAATCCATCATTATAGTATGATAGAGAGTAGTTTCACTACCTCAAGAGTCCTCTGAGCTCCGCCTACTCATCACTGCCTTCCCAATAACCCTTGGCAACCACTGCTGTTTTTATTATCTCCATAGTTTTGCCTTTTCCAGATGGCATATTCTTGAAATTATATAAGCTTTTGAGTTTGGCTTCTTTCACATAGTAATTTGCAATTAAGTTTCCTCCATGTCTTTTCATGACTTGATAGCTCATTTCTTTTTAGCACTGAATAATATTCCATTGTCCGGGTGAACCACAGTTTATTAATCCATACACCCATTATGGACATCTTGGTTGCTTCCAAGCTTTGGCAATCATGAATACAGCTACTACAAACATCTGTGTGCAGGCTTCTGTATGGACATAATTTTCAGTTCCTTTGGGTGAATATAGTATTAAGGATCACAATTCCTGAGTCACACGTAAGAGTATATTTAGTTTTATAAGAAACTACCACACTGTTTTGCAAAATGGCTGTTACCATTTTGCGTTTCCATCAGCAATTAATGAGCATTTCTATTGCTCCACATCCTCACCAGCAATGGGTGTTATCAGTGTTCCAGATTTGGGTGTTATAATAGGTGTATCATGGTACAGCTAGTGCTCGACTTACAACCACGGTCGGGACCGCGGACCGGTCATAACACGATTTGGTCGTAAGTTGAGTAGACTATATGTACAGTTGAAATGGTGCACGTGGAGATGGTAGTGCTGCCGGAAGCTGGTCCGCACTGTCGTATGCCCAGCTGGGCAACGTTTGCGCTGCCAGACGTGGAGCAGTCGTGGCTAGGCTAGCGATTGTGGTCATAAAGTCGAATGGTTGTAAGTTGCATAGGTGGTAAGTCGATCAATACCTCAATGTTGTTTTAATTTGCATTTTTCTGATGACATATGATATAGACCATCTTTTCATATGTTTACTTGCCATTTGTATACCTTCATTGGTGAGGTGTCTGTTAAGGCATTTGGCCCATTTTAAAATCAGGTTGTTTTCTTATTGTTGAGTTTTAAGAGTTCTTGATATTCTGTTTCATTTTTGTACCCAAGAAAATAAGTATCACTTGAGTTCCAAGAGCTATGCAATCCTCTTATTGATACTATTCTTTATGAAGTTAACACAGATGCTGGTTCAAGGAGAACATTTCTTGTATAATGACCAGAAGATTATGAATTCACACATTTTTCTTTAATGCTCCAAAAACGGACAGACTACGCAATTTATTTCCTGTAGGCCTGAAAGGTTGTAATTAGACTCAATCCCTCTTCCTCCCTCATAAAAGATATTCCAAAAATGTTTTCTTCTTTTAAAAAGTATATTATGGAAAACATTAAACATATACGAAAATGAAGAGAATAGTTTAATATACTGTGTCCCTGTCCCCAAGTTTCAACAATTATCGCCTTATGGAAAATCTTGTTTCATTTATACCCTCATCTGCTTCCGTTGTTACTTGCTAGATTATTTTGAGCAACCTTCAGATATAATTTCACCTATAAATATTTCGGTGTACATAAAAGATGAAATCCTTCACAAAACATAACCGCAATATCATTTTCATACATAAAAATTTAAATAATTATTTAGTATCTTCAAAGATTCAATCAGTATTTACATTTCCCTATTGTTTCACTCTGTCACCCAACTTGTTTGTTGTAATCAGGATCTAAATAAGTTTCATACATTGCAATTGGTCAACTTGCCTTTTCAGTCTCTTTTAATCTGTAGTTTCCCTTCTACTTTATCTCTTGCAGATTGGAAGTTCGATTTAGAGGCTTGATAATTCAAGTTTGATTTTTTTCTTTTTAGATTACTACATAGGTGGAGTTACAATCTTCCATTGGTGACAAATGCTATCAAGTTTTTTCTTTTTCTGCTGTTAGGCACTATTGGTGATCAGTGTTTAGATTTATAATTCATTAGAGAGTCATACAATGATGATATTTTAATTCTATAATTCTCTTAACATTTATTATCCAGAATATTTTAATAAAGAGACATTTATGAATTCTTTGATTACCCAGCAGTAGAACTTTTAGAACAAAGCCTATAAAAATGCTTGATTTTTCCCTTTTTACCAGTTTTCAAATAATGCATTGGCTTCCTGGAATCCTCCAAGGATAATGAATGAGTTTTGTTTGTTTGTTTGTTTTAAAAACATATAGAATCCAGATTTTTTTTTTTTTTTTTTGAGATGGAATCTGGCTCTATTGCCCAGGCTGGAGTGCAGTGGTAATATCTGGCTCATTGTAACCACCACCTGCCAGGTTCAAGCAATTCTCCTGCCTCAGCCTCCCGAGTAGCTGGGACTACAATCATGTGCCAAAAATTAATTTTTTGTATTTTTTGTAGAGACAGGCTTTCACCATGCTGGCCAGGCTGGCCTTGAATTCCTGACTTCGTGATCCTCCCAAAATGCTCGGATTACAGGTGTGAGCCACCGTGTCCGGCCTATAGAATGTATTTTAAACCACTGGTGTTACTATTCTGATTGATGCTCATATTGTCCCATCTTTTGACTAACGGAAACAGATCACTCCAAGATGACTTGCAAGTTATTTAGATACTTCTGCTTCTTTGTTTTCTATCATGAAATGATGCTTCATTTTTATCTTGTAACTTTTCTGTCCCATTCCTACAATGAACCACTTCTCCAAAGAGCCCTGGTTCTTTTCAATGGGAAAGGTATTTGGAGACCACAATATTGTCATTGCTGTGTTCAATGTATTATGCTTTGGTCATTGTTTCTCAGCCATTGCAGTTTACAGAACTATGAAATATGTGTTTAAATGTTTGGAAATAAAATTATTTTAAATTCATACACTTATTTCCTGTTCAATTTTAAGATTATGGGAATTTTACCAAACGTTACAGCTGTATATCTTTTATTTATTTATTTGTTTGTTTATTTATTTATTTATTTTTGTTGGGAAGAGGGTCTTGCTCTGTCACTTAGACTTGAGTGAAGCAGCCTGATCACTGCTCACTGCAGCCTCAACCTCCTGGGGTCAAGGGATCCTCCTACCTTAGCCTTCTGAATAGCTGGCACGACAGGCGCATACCACTATGCCTAGGTAATTTTTGTATTTTCTGTAGAGATGATTTTTGCCATGGTGTCCAGAATGGTCTTGAACTCCTGGGCTCAAGTGATCTGTCTGCCTCAGCCTCCCAAAGTGTTGGAATTACTGGCATAAGCCATCTCGCCCAGCCTACAAAATTTATTGCTGTTATATCTGCATCTCCTTTATGCCATGTCCAAAATCTTGATTTTTAAGGACACCATTATAATTACTGCTTTACCTTGAACCATATGCCCACATAGCAACCTTGGAATACAATGCCTGTAACACCATAGGTACCATTAATAAAGTTACAGAAAATGGTGTTTGTTGTTATTGTTTTAAAATAAGTTTTTCTTCCCCTTAAAGTGTGTCTCTAGGAATACAGAGACAAAATATTATGCTTCAAATCCATTTAAAACAGATCCTGTCTGACAGTTAATATTTTTGGATGGTAATATTCACTGTTGATGTGTGGCAAAAGGACATTCATGTATACTTGTGAAATTTTAAATTAGTGTAGTTTACCTGGATTTTGAGTTTACAACAACAAAAAAGCAAGAGCCTTAAAATTTTTATATTCTTTAATTAGTAATCCTATTTTTAAAAAATTTTAAGAATAACATGAAATATGATAAAATAGAATCACATGAAAGAATGTTCGTTAAGTTGATTTATAACACAAATGAGAAATACCCTAAAAACAGAAGAATAGGAGAATGTTTATGGAACATATGAATAGTGGAATGTTATGCAGCTGTTAAAAATCAGGTCTGCCATGAAGAATTTTTGTTGTTGTTGTTCAGTAATAGGTTTATTACTTGTTAGCATGTATTCGTTGTATATTTGCTTAAAAGTCAAAAACTTTGCTTAAGAATTCTTTTTTTTTCCATTTATTTATTTTATTGCATTTTAAGTTTTGGGGTACATGTGAAGAACATGCAAGATTGTTGCACAGGTACATACATGGCAATGTGGTTTGCTGCCTTCCTCCCCATCACCTACATCTGGCATCTCTCCCCTTGCTATCTCTCCCCAACTCCCCACCTCCCACCGTCCCTCCCCTACTTCCCCCCAACTGACCCCAGTGTGTAGTGCTCCCCTCCCTGTGTCCATGTGTTCTCATTGTTCAACTCCCACCTATGAGTGAGAACATGTGGTGTTTGATCTTCTGCTCTTCTGTCAGTTTGCTGAGAATGATGGTTTCCAGGTTCATCCATGTCCCTACAAAGGACACAAAACTCATCGTTTCTGATGGCTGCGTAATATTCCATGGTGTATATGTGCCACATTTTCCCTATCCAGTCTATCGTCGATGGGCATTTGGGTTGATTCCAGGTCTTTGCTATTGTAAACAGTGCTGCAATGAACATTCGTGTGCACGTGTCCTTATGGTAGAATGATTTATAATCCTTTGGATATATACCCAGTAATGGGATTGCTGGGTCAAATGGAATTTCTATTTCTAGGTCTTTGAGGAATCACCACACTGTCTTCCACAACAGTTGAACTAATTTACACTCCCACCAACAGTGCAAAAGTGTTCCTATTTCTCCACATCCTCTCCAGCATCTGTTGTCTCCAGATTTTTTAATGATCACCATTCTAACTGGCGTGAGATGGTATCTCAATGTAGTTTTGATTTGCATTTCTCTGATGACCAGTGATGATGAGCATTTTTTCATATGTTTGTTGGCCTCATGTATGTCTTCTTTTGTAAAGTGTCTGTTCATATCCTTTGCCCACTTTTGAATGGGCTTGTTTGTTTTTTTCTTGTAAATCTGTTTTAGTTCTTTGTAAATTCTGGGTATCAGCCCTTTGTCAGATGGGTAAACTGCAAAAATTTTTTCCCATTCTGTTGGTTGCCGATTCACTCTAATGACTGTTTGTTTTGCTGTGCAGAAGCTGTGGAGTTTGATTAGGTCTATTCTGGCTTTTGTTGTCAATGCTTTTGGTGTTTTGGTCATGAAGTCCTTGCCTACGCCTATGTCCTGAATTGTTTTGCCTGGATTTTCTTCTAGGGTTTTTATGGTGTTAGGTCTTATGTTTAAGTCTTTAATCCATCTGGAGTTAATTTTAGTGTAAGTTGTAAGGAAGGGGCCCAGTTTCTGCTTTCTGCACATGGCTAGCCAGTTTTCCCTGTTTATTAAACAGGGAATCCTTTCCCCATTGCTTGTTTTTGTCAGATTTGTCAAAGATCAGATGGTTGTAGATATGTTGTGTTGCCTCCGAGACCTCTGTCTGTTCCATTGGTCTATATCTCTGTTTTGGTACCAGTACCATGCTGTTTTGATTACTGTAGCCTCGTAGTATAGTTTGAAGCCTGGTGGTGTGATGCCTCCTGCTTTGTTCTTTTTGCTTAGAATTGACTTGGCTATGCGGGCTTTCTTTTGGTTCCATATGAAGTTTAAGGTGGTTTTTTCCAGTTCTGTGAAGAAGGTCATTGGTAGCTTGATGGGGATAGCGTTGAATCTGTAAATTACTTTGGGCAGTAAGCCATGAAGAATTTTAATGGCAGGGGAAATGCTCATAATATGATATTCAAAACATGGACCCAAAACTCTCATATAGTTTTATCTCAATTTAGTGACAACATGCATAGAAAAATGACTGGAGGGTAATAAACCAAAATGAGAATAGTGCGTTAACTTTTTATCTTTATGTTATATTATTAAGTTTACTTATAATGTGCATTATATATATTTGAGATGAAGTCTCACTCTGTCGCCCAGGCTGGAGTGCAGTATTGCAATCTGGGCACACTGCAACCTCTGACTCTTGGGTTCAAGCGATTCTCCTGCCTCACCCTACCAAGTAGCTGAGATTACAGGCGCCCACCACTATGCCTGGCTAATTTTTTAAATTTTTAGTAGAAAGGGAGTTTCACTACATTGTCCAGGCTGGTCTTGAATTCCTGACCTCAGGATTTGCCTGCCTTGGCCTCCCAAAGTGTTGAGATTACAGGCATGAGCCACTGTGCCTGGCCATTTTATAATTTTTAATAAAATAAGACACAAATACGAACTGTAATTAATTCAAAAATATAAGATAATGTGTGTAAAATATCCACTCTCCAGTCAAACAATGATTTTTATAAAAATTATTAAAAACCCTTAGATAAAAAAATACATTTGGCCACATAAAATGAAAAATGTCATTAAGTAAAAAATAAAATTAAAAGATAAATACAAAATTTACTTTAATTACTATTTATATTATTCATAATGGCATAACACTACCAATTCATCAAGGAAAAAAACCAAGACCCAGTGGAAGAAAATTAAGTAAAATACAGTGTATAAGAGTAATTCGAATGATCAATAAACATAAGAAAAACTCACAGAAGCCTAGCATATGATAATTTCTTCACTTTAAAGGTAAGGAAAATGAAGATGAAAAATGTCATATCATTTGCTTACATAAACAGTGACGAAATTCAGATTCAACCTTGGAACTTTGTATCTCATGACCTGTCACTATCGGGACTTAGGAAACCAACTGGCCTTCATCTAGATAAGACTTCTGGCTTACTTCCTTTTTTCTTCAGCTTTATTCTGGCACAATTGACAAATAAAAATTGTATATATTTAAGATGTACAGCAAGACTTTTTCATATCTGTATATGTTATGAAATAATTACCCCAATTGAGCCAATTAACATATTTATTACCTCATATGGTTACTTTTTTTTTAGCGTTAGTGAAAACACTTAAGATCTCTTAGCAAATTTCTGGTATACAATCTGGTATTATTAACTATAGCCAGTATGGTATACATTAGATCTCTAAAACTTATTTATCCTGCATAACTGAAACTTTTTACCTTTTTACCAACATTCCTGCCAGCACACCCCTCCCAGCCCCTGGCAATCACCATTCCACTCTTGACTTTTATGAATTTTTGGATTCTCATATAACTGAGGTCATGCATTATTTGTCTTTCTGTGTCTGGCTCATTTCACTTAGAATAATATCATCCAGGTTTATCCACGTTTGCAAAAGGCAGGATTTTCTCCTTTTTAAGAAAATATTTTTTGTAGTTCCCCTTATTATCAAGAGCTCTTGAGGTTAGAATGAGGAATATTCCGCCTTTCCTGAACACCAGACCCTCACTAAATTTAAATTAAGTTGTATGACGCAGTTACTGCTTGCTTATAAATAGATTATATTTCTTTCATGAAGCTATTAATGTCACCAAAATAATTCAAACAAATAGGAGTTTGTTTTTCCTTATCTAGCATGTTCAATATTATTAAAATCAAAATGTATTTTAAGTGGCTTTTCAGACAACTTGGAGAGTATGTCTTATGTTACTGAATATTCTATATTTAGCCAACCACATAATCTAGAAGCAACATAAATTTTAGGGTAATTTTTATGACTTTCATATATGTAACTATTAAGTTACACTCTTTTGCATTCAAACATAAGGGCTATATTCAGGCTTTAAATGTTTATTGCAGTGATGACCACGTCCATAGCCCACCTCCTATTTGTTTGATGATAGATATGACTCTAAAAGCATATTCCCATGCTGAAAATTTTCTAATGTATTCATTAGGGCTTTTAAAATACAAACTAGAAATCAACAGGTTGTCTTTAAGGTTTCTCCATTTGTAGTGTTATTTCTACCATAGTTAAAAAGAATTAGCCAGTTGTGATCTAAATGAAAGGTATGGCTGGTGTGTTTCAATTTTAGGCACTGATGGTGAAAAAAATGTTTTATTTTATCTTTTTGAGACAAGGTCTTGCTCTATTGCCCAGGCTGGAGTCCAGTGGTATGATCATGGCTCACTGCAGGCTCAGTCTCCCAGGCTCACGTGATCCTCCTGCCTCAGCCTCCTGAGCAGCTGGGCCCACAGGCATGAGCCACCACACTCAGCTAATTTTAAAATATTTTTTGTAGAGATGGGGATGGTGTGTGATTCATGATGTTGCCCAAGCTAATCTCAATCTCATGGGCTCAAGCGATCCTTCCACTTCAGCCTCCTGAGTAGCTGGGACCACAAGTGCGTGCCACTATGTCTGCCTAATTTGCAAAAAAAATGTTTTTGACCACATGATTACAGGTAGAACAGACACAAATGGGCTTAAGTGTTATAGCCAAGAACGTTTTGTCTTTCTCAGGTCTCTGAAAGGTTACCCCCCATTCTCATCAGTAACAGAAGATCTAGTGTGGGTATAATAGACTCTCCAAGAAGTGACTGCTTATTTAACTGTTTCCTAGCTAATTCTGATAGGTCCTGCTCCCAAAAGACAAGTTCCCTTTTATGCTAGTGCTTCTCAAACTTGAATGTGCACATGAGTGACCTGTGGCTCTTATTAAGACGCAGATTCTGGTTCAGTAGGTTTGAAGTGAGGCTTGAGATTCCTTATTTTTTAGAGACCCCAGGTGATGCCAATATTTTTGTTCCACAGACTATACTTTTTGGGGCAATGTAGTACAACCACCTTCCAGCCTGAATCACTAGTAGATGCTGCACATTTGTGCACCCAGTTATGGGTTTGATGCATTTGTGTTTATCTGTGGTTAGGGTTTGTTCTGCATTTAGTGAATCTTCTCCATTCAAATGGAGCAATTATAGAATTTGTGGATCTATTTGCCACAATTATTAAACAGTTTAATTTTTCCTGCAAATGATCCTTTCCTTAAGTAGGAAAGCAGGAATTATGACGAGAAGGAAGAGAATAAGAACAAGTTTTACATGCTTCTCAGCAGTGGCAACAAAAATTCTAGCACATGGATAGACCCAGTGGTAAAATCAACATGAAATTGCTGAAGGGTCCCTCTACTCCCTGTGAACTCCCATGCTTCCTGTGGTCCTAAATGCTGGGAATCTGGTGCTTCATGGCATGGCTATATATCTGTTTTATTGTCTCCAGGTTGTCCTCCCTTCCCTTTCTTAAGCACCCTGCCAAAATCATCTGGCATTGTCCAATCCATCCATTTTCTTGAACACTTATTTTGTACAAGGTGGTCTAAACATGGGAAGGGAATGAATGGTCTCTCTATATAAAAGACATGCAAAAGTAAATATCAAAGGTGTTCCATAACAGCTATATTTTATTTTAACAGAAAACACAAGGCAGTATCTAGAAACTCAGCTGAGAGGAGAGCTTAAAAATCATTAAGCTCAATTCTTACCCAGCACATTGAGGGCAATTGTCTGTTAAATCTTCGTTTAATTTGTTCCAGGAACAGAGGGTTCACTAAGACCCAGGGTAGTTTATGCCAACACTCGTCAGCTCTAATTGTTAGAAAGTTCTTATTTATAATGGATGACTCTTTCTATTAAGACATATACTCACAGGTTACTGAGGAAGAAAAGTTATTGTCTGCTGGTGAAGGCTGGGGAGACCTCTTAGAGAAGGAGATATTTGGGCAGAATCTTGTGTTCTACTGGAATTTAGGAAAGCGGAGAGAAGTTGGGAGGGCAGCATTCTCATTCTCTCAGAATTACGCTTCCTAATTCTTCATCTAGACCCTCTAATTATGCTCCAGTGTTAATGGATATCTCGACTTTAAATACTAAAAAGCCATCAACAATGTGTCAGACACCACCGTATCATCCCATAGATGATATTTGAGCAAACAAGTAAGCTTTTCAGATTCTCCTCACTCATAAAGCAGATGATTATCCACCCACTACAGCTGCGCCTGCTCTAATCTAATTCTAAAAGGCTAGATTTATCCAGAGGGCAAACGAAGTAGGCAGACGCACAGCTGTTGTTTGGAGAACAGTACAGTGTTGCGGTGAAAAATAACACTGGCTGAAGATAAGCCCAGCAGATCTGTGGGAGCACAGCTTTAAGCCATGTGCCTTCACTGGCTTCACTGGCTGAAAATAAGCTCAATAGATCTGTGGGAGCACAGCTTTAAGCCATGTGGCTTCACAGTGGGAGCTGGTCAACCCTGTTACCCATCTGGATGGGATGGTTTCTATTTAAAGCCATCAACCCAAGTTTCAGTTTTATGTAAGGCAGACGTTTTCTGGGCATCCCTTTGCATGGAGAACAAAGTGACCAGAAATGCAATTCAGAATATAAATAACAGAGTACACATGTATAAGGGAATGGAAAACATGTTTATACTGATGGCTTCCATGTAATTTTTTTTTTTTTTTTTTTGAGATGGAGTCTCATTCTGTTACCCAGGCTGGAGTGCAGCGGCACGATCTCGGCTCACGGAAAACTCCGCCTCCTGGATTCAAGCTATTCTCCTGCCTTGGTCTCCCAGGTAGCTGAGATTACAGGCACCCACCAATACACCTGTCTAATTTTTGTGTTTTTAGTAGAGACAAAGTTTCACCATGTTGGCCAGGCTGGTCTAGAACTCCTGACCTCAGGTTATCTGCCTGCCTCAGCCTCCCAAAGTGCTGGAATTACAGGCATGTGCCATTGCACCCAACCATGATTTTTTAAAGAAAGAGAGTAGCATTTGTTTTGGGATTAAAACAATGAAAAGCTGTGGGGTAAACGTGTGCATGTTTTTTTTTTTTTGAGAGGGAATAGTGGGTCTCCTAGAAACCTGGAGATGCTGGGACCTCCTTGAGGAAGTCAGAGGGAAATATTCCTTGTTAATTAATTTGGAGGAGGAGATGAAAAATGAGAGGAGCAGAGGAGGAGCTCAGAGGGTGAAGTCTGAGAACTGGTTGAAGGCCTTTCTCTGAGATGTGACCCTTGCTCGCAACCACTCTAAATCTTTAAGAGATGCAACAACAATATC
This sequence comes from Sapajus apella, assembly GCF_009761245.1. Classification (NCBI taxonomy): domain Eukaryota; kingdom Metazoa; phylum Chordata; class Mammalia; order Primates; family Cebidae; genus Sapajus; species Sapajus apella. The sequence goes on from NW_022436958.1 coordinate 28,318,883, forward strand.
AAACATTTACACGCTGCATGATGTAAGTAGATTTTATGGAAACTGATGAAGGGATTGTGTTTTGCATCTAAAATATTATGGAACTTTACAGATACGAAACAAAAGAACAATGGTTTATGGCAGCATAGAGGGCATGTGAGAAAGAAAGCCAGAAGAATTTGCAGGAACCGTGGAGTAGGCTCAGAATTGTGGAAGGGGCAGGTCCACAGCTGACATTTAGCTTTCACATATAAAATTGTTTGTTCCTGGGAAACTTCCCACCTGAAGCTAACAATTTTTTTAAATTGCTTATTTTTTTTTTTTAAGAAATGTCTATTTCCAAAGGTCAGGCTGTCTTCCAGAATAGGGAATGTCTCCCACTATGTTTGTACTATCGCAAGAGCCCCTACAAAGCCCTAGGGGTTTTCAAGCCCTGTTTTTCTAAATGTTTAAGCTTATTTCATTTCCCTTGTCTATTCTTACAGCTTAAAAAACAACTAAATTCATTTTGAAACGTTTTGAGACATAGAGCATATAAAATCCCAGGTCATATTACTCAATTTCCACTCTACAACTTTCACATAGGGATGCAGTAGTTAAAAACTGTAGCTTAGAAAATTCTTAAGACTTTACAAGAAGGCTAAATTTTATTAGAAAAGTCATAAGTCACTCGAAGACTGTCTTCTTGGAATAAAATGATTTTTACTTTTTCTCAGAAGATACTTTATTGTTTTATCTTCCAGCACCTAAAGATTTAAAGAACAATGCTGCTATGTGATGGGACTCCACTGCATGAAGCCTGAACTGAATTCCTTCTCCTGGAACTGGCCTTGCTATCCTCTGGCAAAACAAAATCTAAAAATGAAAATACATCGCTGTCACTGTACCTTGAAAATAAGTTTCAAATGTCTTTGAAAATTTAAACTGCAAGCTGAGATACAGCTTGAGGTGTTTTTCTTAAATTGTTACTAAACTGCCTTTTCTCAGTGCAACATCCAATTACTGAGCTGTCTGCTGAAGTTAAGCAAGGTGATGATTGTACCTAAACAATAAATGCATTTCGGCTGAAAGTTTTGACTCCTTGTTTCTTTTGAAATAATAGTAAGTGAAGGGGATTAATATAGGGTTTCCTGCCAGGGTATAACTTTAAAGGGGTTAAATACATATAAATTACATAAATTTGAGTCCTTAAATGTTTTTCAAGCATCTTAAATGAGTAAGATACATGAGCATACACTGACAAAAAATAAAACTATGACATTGTTTCAGGTGTCAAGGAGTTTATAATTTAAAAAACTATAAGTACATGTTAATTTAGTGATGGAAAAGTGAAAAAATATGTGCAGACATGTATACTTGAGAGGTTTTAAGAATATTTAGGCATATTTCAAGTAATTTCCTCTGAAGGGTCTATGCATAGTGTACATGAATACTATCATAAAAATACCAAAGCTAAATATATTGATAATCTTTGTTTTCAATGAGCAAACATTAATGAAATGAAAAAGTGTCTTATAAAAGACAATCACGTAAATTCTTTATCTGAATGATGTTATCAAGAACATTGTTCATAACCCAGTTTTACTCATATTCCCTATGTAATTTTCCAAGTAAGCCATTCTGCTGAGAGTTTAGTCCTTGGAAAACTTGATGTTCTTTTGAAAAACGGGTACATTTTCTTCCTTCTCACAATGACAGCCATGAAGATCAGGCAACCTTCCCTGGGTGCTGACAGGCTCGGAATTGGGACTCCAGCTCACTCAGCATAGCTGTGTTGGTTTTGGGTTGTAATCTCTGTATTCTCCCATGTCCCTTGTCATTGTTCTTCACTAATATTATTGTCTTGGTTTCTCCTCTTCTCACTGCAAGTGTCTCTAGGTAGATGATTTTTCAAAGAGGCAAAGGATGACACATTTAACATGTACCAATCGCTCTCCCTCCTGTGTCTCCAGCCTCATTGTCTTTCCTGAGACCTAGGGTGGTATTCCTAAGTCTTGCTTGTATTCTGTCCTGTTCTTTAAACAGATGGCTCCATCTAGCACCTTCTTGCGTCCAACTTCCAACTTGTTTCAAACGTGATTCCTGAACCAGCAGCATCAGCATCACCTGGGAACTTTCCAGAAATGCGAATTCTGAAGCCCCACTCCAAGTACTGAATCAGAAACTGCGGGGGTAAAGCCCAGCAATCTGTGTATTTAACAAGGCCTCCAGGTGATAATAACACATGTCCAAGTTTAAAAGGCACTACTCTAGATGAAGACTGGGCTCTTTCCTTTCTTTCCTGGTCTATGTGTTCTCTAGGTCACAGCATCTCTGGTCTACTCTACATATTTGCTCTGCCATCCTGGCAAATTCTGTATACATTTTTAGAGTAAGTATAAATTCTTAAAAGACCTTATTCTATTGAGGTAGCAAATTATTATCCTTGCCACAGTTAGTAAAGCATTCGTGGGTACCCTTACTGGTGGGTGACCTCACGGTCACTCACCGATTCATGCTGGGGCCACTCTTGGACTACCTGACAATACTTGTTCCAATCAATAACCACTCCTAATTAAAAGACAGACTATTATTCCTTTCCTAAGCAAGGCTACAGCAGATAAACCAGAAGGAGATCTATTATGTTCAATAACTATATCTTTAATTAAATATTTGTATACAGTATGACTTCAGCAGAGGACTAATTGAAAATTTCTTAATTTGATTCAGTCTCCTTTTAAGAAAAACAAGAGGCAACAATTATTGTTTGGCATCACTGGAAATAGTTCAGGCAAGGCAGTTTACCCATTCTCCTATCCAAGTACTAACCAGGCCCGACCCTGCTTAGTTTCCAAGATCAGATGAGATTTGATGCATTGAGGGTGGTATGGCCGTAGACTATTTACTCATTCTGATGTTTGAAGATGGTTCAAGTTAGTGTTGTTAATGAAGATTCTATAATAAATGAATAATGACTCAATTTTTAAATTACACAGATACTATCCAACTTATGTTTTTAAAGGAAGTGTATTGCTAGATGTTCTCATTTGTGTGTAAACGTCTGATTACTGCCTACCGCCACTTTTTTAGAGTTAAGAAGCACTTAATGTAGTGACAGTTTCAAAAACTGGTTTAAGACCTTTAAGTTGCTTTGTGAGGGGCAACAAGTGGGAGGGGTGGGAAGATTTTCAGGGGAATCTTACTGAATTGAGGCAGAAAATAGATAGGGGGGTGGGGCTCTTACAGTTATGCATGGTGGCAAAATAAACATGCAACTATTCTTGCAAAATAAATGTGAGTTCCTAAGATTTATTCAATTATAATTTGAAAGATACTGGTAATCCATGCAGCTAATAACTGGGTCACAAGCAGTTTTGTTCTATAGCTGATTAAAAACAAATAAACTAAGAAATATTTATTAGGTAGTAATGCTGCACTCAGTTCCTACAAGGAGCTTTCATCTACTTGAAGAGTCTGAAGCAACATCAAAGTACAAGATAAGAGATGGTTATATGCTACATCGTGTTATCCTTGACATGCTTCTCTTTGTACACGCATAGAGATCTCATCCCTCATGACTTTAGTTAATAACTATGTAGGTCAGTGTTTTGCAGTCTTCAGCAGTGTAAGGACAGACTGTGGCAAAAATTTCTTACATGGAATGAAAGCATTTTTATTATATTTTACCTAAACACGTACCAATCTATAAACAGGCACAAAATGCTTAGCCTTATGACCCTTAACTATAAAAAAACAAATTTATAAGTTAAATACAGAAAAGCTATCCAACAGAATTTAAATTAATTTATTGGCAAGGATAATGATTTATTGAAAAAACAAATCACCACTAAAACCTTGAGCATGGTTCTACCTGCTAAAATGCATCTTCCTTTGTGTTTGACAGGCCTTTCTCAGTATGAGTCACACAATGACTCAGCTCTCACCACTTTATTCAAGCTACTATGAACCTACCCTTAATACATTTCCTGTAGGACTTTTTTTTTGCATTTGATTTGTACAAACTCATCATATATGTATTAGCTCTGCTTCTGATAGAGTCTTGTTATTTGACAGCAATTAATATAGTACCACAGATGGACAGCCTGACTGGAATACAAATGAAATGGAAATCTTAGGTGACACTTGATACAAGGAGGCCATCCAGATGGCCCCAAATTTTCATGCTACTTTTTAAAGATTGCCATAGATATGAAGACAAAAAATCTTCATTAAAAAATCACTCAAAAATATTCAGTAAAAACTGAGGGCACCTGTGGTGGGCACAGCTGTGTCTCCCAGATCCCCCTGCAAGGAAGCATGTGGCGACAAAGATATCAGCAGACCGCCTCCAGCTCTCAGTTCCTTTAGGGTTTGCTCTGTTGAAAAGAGCTGCCTAGCCCAAGAACTCATCCTTCTCCAGATGTACACATTCGATGATTGATGGAGGCAGCAGTATCAAAACCTGCCTATTTCCCCCGAACAGCGACAATTCTGATGGGTCATATATGCACCAGCTTCCCCGTGGGGTTGCCTGAGGTCAGCCTGCATTGCAGTTCTACCTTTCCCTGCCAATCCTGCTTTCCCCTCTCTCCTATTAGTTATGACAAACTCTGTCTCAGTATTTGCTTCCAAAGACCCAGTCAACAAGAGCTCCCAGAAATCTCTCCAAGGAACCCTGAGTGGACTGAGAATCCTTCTATAGCCCTGATTCTTCTCACACATTTCTAGTCTCAAAGTTCAGCTTCCAGTTGTACATTCCTGACCACACCTCAAATTCAACAGGTCCAAATTCGATGTGTAACTGATCTCATTGGTTTTTACCACAGAGCAACTGTGTCTTGCCACGCCCCCCCACCCGCCAACCCTCATTTTATAATGGCGCTACCACTGTATTCCCATGGCATCAGAAGACGGGAGGTGATTTGTTTCCTCACACACCTTGCTCCTCACAGCCAGTCTATGTTTCAGGCTTCCTTGCATGGAATGTCCTTTGCTCATTTCTCCAGGGATCCACTTTCCTTTAAACAAGGAATGCTGCTAAAATTTATGTATTATTTTCAATAGTTTTGGGTTTCCCTTCCCTTCAATTCCACAGACTCTTAAGGACAAAGAAAAAATCCAACCTCCTCCCCCACCAAAGGACACCTACACAAAATTCCAACCCACAATCACCTACTTATTTTGGAGCACAATATTCTGGTTTGCATATTAAGTAAATGGGGGATGGCAGAAAATACTAAACGCTTCACTCTCCTTTCTTCAATTAGCAGTAGTGTAGTGCAGTCATTAGAACAAAACATTTATTTTCTTCCAGTTAAAGGTAAAATACATTCAATTTTTGTTTACTTTATCTTTTATATTGCACTAAAGAGTCATGAAAACCAAGTCTTGATAAATGCCAAAATAATAATTTTATAATATAAATAGAGACTAAAACATCTGTAAATGTTACGTGGTTTAAATTCTATGAAAACATACACATTTTTTAAAGAAGTCAACTCACTGAAAGATACTAATATTTAAAATAGGAAGTTGTGTTGTCTGCTGAACGTGAGAATCTGAGGTATTTGTGTGAGAGAAATTGTCAGGAAAGCAGTAGAACATTTCCTGCCCGTGGGTGCAGTCTTGAGGATTTGTAACCGCCATGACGAATCCAAAAACCATCACCACAGCACCAATGGGAAGCATGACACAAGACATAATCTTATCTGAGTGTGTCTTTGGTTCTTCAGACAGTTTCAGATAACAGGCTGATGGAATGATAAAAATGAGGGGAGTTGCACAGAGCACACCCTGCATGATGAAAACAAGAAACAAGATAAGGTTACTAGATGGAAACATTCTTTGGACAGTTTTCTGAAGCACTTACAAAATGTATCTTTCATGCACATGTTAAACATTTGATATGTTCAGTTGAATCAAAGAAGGGAAAGAAAATAATTCTAAGAAAGACTTAGAAATAGGTTTTGCCTTTTCCACTGGCATATTTACAAATGAAAATAATGAGACACCATAACAATATCAGACTTAAGAAAATATTATCAGAAAATAATATAGAAAATAAAGCAGGTGATAGGACTGACTTCTGGCACTCTTGAAATTTCCCATATTTTCAGTTCATCACATTTCCTTATATTCTTCTTTTAAAATTACTGTGTATCCACTATGAACTTCAAACAAGAACGGTCTGTTTGTCATTTGTATATTAGAGGGAAATTTTGGGGAATTGTGTAGGGGGTGTGATGTCTTTCTTCTTTACCTGAGCTTGTGTAGAAGTTGTGCCTATCTGTGTGAGAAAGAAAAACTATATTATCCTAAGACATTTAACATGAAATAGCATTTCTAAATCCTCTTTCAAATAAAACTAAGCACATCAATTACCGAGAAAGCTGACAGCAGAGCTAAATGACTATAACTCATTCGCCCTTCCCCACATTAGCTAAGAATAAGCCCAATTAGGAAGAAATGTCAGATTTAAAATAATGAGTAGTAGAATTGTCTGTTACAAAAATACCAACAGCTATTGATGTCAAAGGAAGAGACTTTCTCCTCAAATAAGCTAATTCACACTAAAAACTTAGCGAATAATATAAATGTTGGCATTTAATGCATTTTACATAACATATTTATCTAATTATGTTTAATTTTAATCATAGTATATTTAAAAATGCGACATTAATAAAATACATTAAAATTTTATGACAAATGTTCTCTTAAGCCATAAAACATACATTAAAAAATAAATTTTATTGTGTATATTTGAGGTTTACAACATGCTGTTATAGAATACATGCAGATAGTAAAATGATTATTGTATTGAAGTAAATTAATGCATCTATCATCTCATATAGTTACTACTTTGGTGATGAGAGCAGCCAAAATCTACTCATTTAACAAAAGTCCCAAACATAATACAATTTTATAAATTATAGTCCTCATATTGTACATTACATCTGTAGACTTGTTTGTCCTACATACCTGTTACTTTGAATTCTTTGACATTTCCTCCCTTTGTTTCCTGCCCCTGGTAATCACAGTTTTATTCTTTTACATCTAAGTCTCTATATTAGGCATTTAAAAATTATTCCATATATGAGATATCACGTAATATTTTGCTTTCTGTGTCCTGCTCATTTCACTTAACATAATGTTTTTCAGGTCTATTCACGCTGTGACTAATGGCAGGATATCCTTTTTCAAGGCTGAATAATATGCCATGTTATAAACAGATCTATATGACATTTTCTTGATACATTCATACATCAATGAACACTGAGGTTGTCTCCATCTCTTCACTATTGTCAATAATGCTTCAATAAACATGGGAGTGTGGATATCTTTATGAGGTGGTGACTTCATCTTTTTTGGGTATATACCCAGAATAGATAGTCCTGGGTCATTGAACTGGGTCATATTCCATGGAAGTTCTATTTTTAATTTCTTTAGGAACCTCCATTCTGTTTTCCATATTGACTAGTCCAATGTACATTCCCACCAGCAGTATACTAGGGTTCCCTACTTTCCACACTTCTGTCAACACTTGTTATTTCTGGCCTTTTTCATTATAGCCATCCTAAAGGGTATGAAGTGATATTGCCTAGTGGCTTCAATTTGCATTTTCCTGATGATTAATGATGTTGAGCACTTTTTTCATATACCTGTTGGCCATTTTCACATCTTTTTTAGAGAAATATCTGCTGAGGTCCTTTACCTATTTTTAAATCAAGTTACTTGTTTTTATGCAATTGAGTTATAAGAATTATTTGTAAATTTTTTTATTGTAATGCCTTATCAGATGGTTTGCAAATATTTTTCCCAGTCTTCTGTAGGTTGTCATTTGTTGCGGCTTTTGTTTTCATTTTTGTTTGTTTTCTGTGCAGGGGTCTTTTAGTTTGATTTAGTCCTATTTATTTATTTTTGCTTTTATGGTGTGAGGTTTTAGTGTGATATTCAAAAAAAAAATTTCCAAGGCTAACATCAAGGAGATTTTACCCTATGTTCTCTTTTAGGTGTTTTATAATTTTGGGCCTCACATTTAGGCATCTTATACGATCAGGGTCCAATTTCACTCTTTTGCATTTAGGAATTCAGTTTCGCCAGCAACATTACTGAAAACTGTCATTTCCCCATTGTGTCCCGTTTTTTTGTTTTTGTTTTGTTTTGTTTTTTGAGACGGAGTTTCACTCGTGTTACCCAGGCTAGAGTGCAATGGCGTGATCTCGGCTCACCGCAACCTCCGCCTCCTGGGTTCAGGCAATCCTCCTGCCTCAACCTCCTGAGTAGCTGGGATTACAGGCACGCGCCACCATGCCCAGCTAATGTTTTGTATTTTTAGTAGAAACAGGGTTTCACCATGTTGACCAGGATGGTCTCGATCTCTTGACCTCGTGATCCACCCACCTCGGCCTCCCAAAGTGCTGGGATTACAGGCTTGAGCCACCACGCCCGGCCATTTCCCCATTGTGTCCCCTTGGTACCCTTCTAGAAAACTAGTTGACTCTAATTTTGTTGACTATTATGTTTAGATTTATTTCTTGGCTCTCTTTTATGTTCCATTGGTCTATATTTGTGTTTTTATGCCAGTACCATACTGTTTCAATTACTGCAGCTTTATAAAATTTTAAATGGGGAAGTGTGATGCCTTCAACTTCATTTCTCTTTCTCAGTATTGCCCTGGCTATTTAGGTCTTTTGTGGTTCTGTAGGAATCTGGGGATTGTTTTTCCTATTTCTGTGAAGAATGCCATTAGAATTTTGATAGAATTTAGGTTGAATTTGTATATTGTTTTGGGTCATATAAACATTTTAAAAATATTAATTCTTTAGATCTATTCGCAGGATATCTTTTCATTTATTTATACATTCCATTTATTAGTGTCTTTTTCAATTTCCTTCATCAAGGTTTTAAAGTTTTCAGTATATAAATCTTTCACCTATTTGGTTAAATTTATTCCAAAATATTTTTGATGCTATCATAAATGACATTGTTTTCTTGATTTCTTTTTTAGCTAGGTTATTATTTGTGTATAAAAATGCTACTGATTTTTGTATATTGGTTTGTATCATGAAACTTTACTGAATTAATTTATTAGTTCTATCACTATTTTTGGAATCTTTGGGGTTTTCTACATATAGGATCATGTCATCTGCAAATAGAAATAATTTTACTTTTTCTTTTCCAGTTTGGATGCCTTTCATTTTTCTTGTCTGATTGCTCTTTCTAGTACCTCCAGTATTATCTTGAAGACAAGTGGTGAGAGTGGATATCCTTATCTTTTACTGGATCTTAGTAGAAAAGCCTTCAGTTGTTCCTATTAATTATGATGTTAGCTGTGGATTTTTCATAAATAGCCTTTATTATGTTGAGAAATTTCCTCTCTCTATATATAAACTGTTGAAAGAATTTCTATCAAGAAATGATGCTAAATTTTTTTGCACCAGTTGAGATAATCATGTATTTTTTGTTTTCTCTGATTTTTTTTTTTTTTTTTTGGAGACAGGGTCTCACTCTGCTGCCTAGGCTAGAGTGCATTAGCATGATCACAGTTGAGCCTTAACCTCCTGAGCTCAAGTGAACCTCCCACCTCAGCATCCTGAGTTGTTGAGACTACAGGCATCCTGAGTTGTTGACACTCAGCATCCAGAGTTGTTGAGACTACAGTTGTTGAGACTACAGCCTGGCTAATTTTTTGCAGAGATGAGGTCTCACTATGTTGCCCCAGCTGGTCTCCAACTTGTGGGCTCAAGTGATCCTCTCGCCTCAGCCTCCCAAATTGCTGGGTTTACAGGTGTGAGCCACTGCACCCGGCCAGTCATGTAGTTTTATTTTTCATTCTGTTAATATAACATTTCACAAATGTTGTTCTCTGAAATAATAAAATATAAATTTTTAATATATAAAATCAGTAACAAAGTGGTACTGCTTTACAACTAAATGCAAGCTTTTCATAAAATATGTTTTTCTAAATTTAAAAGTTAATTTGTAAGCATAACAAAAGCAGAAAGAATAGTATAATGAAACCCAATGCAACTATCACCTATGGTTTACAAGCTTTTTGACACATTATTTTGGTAAATTTTCTCCAGGAAAAATAACAGCAAAATAAATTTGAAGTTGGATGATGTAAAATTATAAATTGAACCTTAAAAATAGCTTTAAAATGGCTATATTCTCACACCAGTTAATAAAATTGCTGTGGGTTTTATACAAAGCAATATTTCCATACCAGAAATATTATTACCATTATTCCAATAATATAACTTTTTGAATTTTTACAAAAATGAAAGTGTCCAAAGGAAGAATAGTAGAGACCACACTGCATGGAAAATAGTTCCAAAGTAAGAGCCATAAGAATGAGAAAATACTAAAAAATACCAAAATTATGTTCTAATTTAAAATATATGGAAAATATACTTTTGCCATTCATAGCATCTGAATTCAAATGAATATCTACAAAGGGACACAAAAAATAAAAGATTAGTTATCAAATAGCTAGAATGAAATGTACTACGAATTGCATAGGTTCTATCCTGTTATTTGCTTTTTAAGTTATGGAAAATACTGTAAAATTTGGTCTGTATTTATAACAAAAAGTATTACCCCTTGGTTTCTTTAAAATAACAATTTATGAAAACAACAGAAAATAATTCAAATACAAATATATATGAGTATGTGTGTGTGTGTGTGTTTCGTGGTCTCCTCTTTGTAGGAACAAACATGCAGCTAATTCATCTGGAACTGCAGATTATGAAGGTATTATCAGGATGAAAACTGCCCCCAGCTTCTGCTAAGAAGTTGTCATCAGTCAGCCTTTTGGTACTCTTCCAAACTTAACTTGCTGGGCAGTGTAAAGCAATAGGTATTCTGTTTATGTTATAATTCGTAAGTGTTGAGAAAGTAGCGATTAGAGGAAAAACTATATAGCTCACATTTCTACTGGAAGAAGTCCAGTTGAGTATCTTTTTAGATATCAGCCACTTTTTTGATATTTAAAAGCTCAGTCTTACTAAAGGTTGTTGCTAGAAGTCAAGATCATCAGTAAAATGATAACGTGGTTGCAGCTGATCTATTCCCTATGAACTAGTCTGGCTTATTTGTTCTATTTAATGTAGACTTGCTTAAGGATACACCACTGACTTTGGAATAATTTCTGAAATTGCTTGACAGGATACAAAACCATAACTGCTTATTAAAAAGACAACAAAATATAGTCTAAGTTATAAAGGTGGGACAGTACTTATTAATTGATAATAACACTATGGATGCCAGGGCATTTTGCAGCTTGCTGGAGAGAAAGAACAGAAGCTATTGAAGATTTTTATTGCCAGTACAGATTGAAAAAGGGTCTAAGCTTTCCTATCTGTATAGAAATCTGTCAAATGATGCAAGGAAGCTGGAAACTAAATAAAATAATGTTTAAACATCTTTTAAATTTCTACTTTGTAATCAGTCTAAATTCTGTAATTCACTCGTATATTTTAAAAAGAAAGTCTCTCTTGCTCAGGAAATCTTTGGCAACTGGGACTATGGCTCGCTCACCCTGAAGGCTGTATTTCTCTATCTGGGCTCTTGCTGGCATTTGGCTTGCTTTCTTCCTTCCACTGTAAACTACATACAATGCTTGATGAGTTGGTTACGCTGGCCACAGGCACCAGCTGCTTCATTTTCTCTCTTTGTTCTGAGGCAAGCAGAAACCCATAGGGCCCAATTACTGTAGATGCCTCTTTTCTCTAATAGCAACATTAGTGCTAAGATGCTAGATTCTTGTTACCAAGAATAGTACTTACGTTTATTTGATTTGCTTCTAAAATGAAACCTTTAAAAACTTAGTGTGTGTTTGCTTTGGAAAAATATTTCATTGTTGTCTATTGCCATGAAAACAAACAAACAAAAGGAAAGCAAAGTTCTAATTTTTTAAATTTAATAACTAATACAATCTCAAATCATTTTATTCCATATTATTTGGTTATACTAAATAGTAGCATTTCCCTAACTTTGCAAGATCTGATTCATCTCACCTGTGAAGCTCATTATTCATCTCATCTGTGAAGCTCATTATTAATCTCATCTGTGAAGCTCAGACGCCAAAATGAAAAAGAATAAAGTCCTAAAATTGTTACCTAAGATAAAAGCTATTAGCTACATTTCTAAAGTATTACAATTACTAAGATGAAAGTTATTAACTAAAAATTATTAAGACAAAAACCTTTTAGTTCCATTTTATTTCATCTCCTGGTATGTTTTAACCCATTATTAAAGTCTCTATATATGTAGCATAGATTACTCTTAACCTTTCTTACAGATAAACTCAATGCATAGATTTTATAACTTAAGAAAGTGGATAGAGAAATGAGAATAATTATTTTACATAATTTAAAATCTTATGCTTAGGAAATCTCAGAGCAGTATAATGATTTAAAATGTGAGCTTTAGGGTCCAAATGCCTGTGTTCAAATCTTGATTTTTTTGGCTTGTAACTAGAATGGCCTCAGACTATTTAATCATGCAGTACCTCAGTTTCTTCATCTGTCCACTGAATATAGATAAAAGTAGATGATGCATGCAAAGTACCTGGTACAGAGTAAGTACTCAATATATGGTAGCTCACATTATTATTACTATTATTATTTTGAGATGGAGTCTCGCTCTGTTGCCCAAGCTGGAGTGTCATGAGGTGATCTTGGCTCACTGCAACCTCTGCCTCCTGGGTTCAAGTGATTCTGCTGCCTCAGCCTCCCTAGTAGCTGGGACTACAGGCACATGTCACCACACCTGGCTAATATATTTTGGATTTTTTAGTAGAGATGTGGTTTCACCATGTTGGCCAGGCAGGTCTCGATCTCCTTACCTCTGGTGATCCACCCACATCAGCCTCCCAAAGTGCTGGCCCACATTATGATGATGATGATGTTATTATTGTATTATTACATATAATGAGCCATAGCTCTTGGCCCACATTATTATTATGAAGCAGAACACAGCATGCTTTGTCACTTCTAATGTGTTGCGTGATCCAGTGTGTATTAGTTACTGACAGACATGATGCTTGATTTGGCTCTATTAGACATGGAAAGTGCCCACACAAAAAGGAGTTGAGTAAGATTTGAATATGTTATTGTGCACACCAAAAGGCTTACTGAGGTGAAAAACACATATTCTCAAGTGGTCTAAGAATGGATCCTAGATTTTATTAATTCTTACAAAGTGTTTTAAAACTAGTGTAATTGTCTTGGATTCTTATGTCATAACAGACAATTTAGCACTCTAATTTTTAATGTACGTCTATATAATCAGGTTTTAAAACATCTAAAGATCTTTAAAAAAAATCTAAAGATCTTGAATTATATGTTAAATTTTAAAAATAGTCCTCCAGGACCAGCTCAGATCTTGACTTTGTAATAGGTATTCACAAGGTACTCTTCTATGACTCCTCTGTAATACCAGAATTCTGTCTTAACCAAAAAAGTTTCCAATGTAAATATAATAGAGGATATTTAATAGATTATGTGCCTACAATTTTGTAGTGCAAATGCCATGGAGATCAGTAATTAACTTCACAGAAAGTAATGGTTAGATTTACAAAAAAATATACCATTTCTGAAAAAATGAGCAATATATGTGCACTTGATTAACTTGAAAACAAAAAAAATTGTTGTGCTATGAAGATGTAGTGACTGTTCAGGTAATAAATATATTTTGTCTCACAACAAAATCCTAAAATATCAACAAACAAATTTATGGACTCAAACAAGATAATTTGTAAAATAGGAAAAAACAGGGTTTGGAGATCATTATGCTGATTATCTCCACAGCATAGCTGAAAGATTACTACTACCGTCAACACCAACCATGTTTTATAACACTTCATTTCCTGGTACTACATTACAGAAAGTATCTTATGTCTAGGAATATTTATAGAAATAGATCCTGAACTGTAGTCCCAAGGTGCAATCACCCATGCAATACTTTGAGCACTGTGTTCTTAGCACTGTGCCAAATACTATGGAGGAGGGAGGGGGTGGTTAAGTATTCTTCAAAGAGCTTACCAATTGTTAGGTAAGGAAAGGTTATAGACCGTTAATACATTACACGAGATAATACATAAATTAAGTCAGCACATTAATGTAGCAGTGATCCATCTACACAAATCAAGGTTGGTATGTGAAATAATTTTTAGTGGCCCTACTCAAAATTATTTAGGATGTAATCATCCTTGAAAGATGATGATTACATTTAACATAAGATGTATTTTCCTATGGTATTTGGCCTGTGCAAAATCGGGAAGAAGGTAAAAGTTAACTTCGGCACTTGCTTACTTTCCTATGAGTTTTCCTTCCTTCCACTGTTGGTGGAAAAGACAATTCTCCAGTTCCCTCAGGTTATGAAAACTGCCTGCACTCTACTTTCCATTTGTAAGAAAGTCCCCAGTAGGATCCCTGACTGAATTCCCACCTGCCTTTGTATGGAGTTTCAAATCAAAATGGCATCTGGTGGATGTAGTAACTTGAGAACTGACAATAATACCTTCACCTATGCCTCATTTCTCAATGAAATGAGTAAATGATGACTTGGGATCCCAACTATACAGGTTTCCCTTCCCTGTGATGCACGACCAATAAATGCTAAATGGTGGGTGATTCTGATGAGAACTTCTGTATGGATTATAGAAGGAGATTAACCACTTTGCAGTGGGAGAACAACTTCCATTCCTGGCTTAGCAAATGGCATCATTATTCTAGTTCCACAGAATAAAACCAAGAAGTCATTCTGTCCCATGTCTTCCCAATGAAATCTGTGTTACCAAATTGTGCCAATCTTTTCTCAAAAAATGTGTTTTGGGAATCCATCCACTTCCCTCTGGCGGTTTCTTCTTCTTCTTTTTCTTTTTTTTAGACAGGGTCTCACTCTGTTGCCCAGGCTGGAGTGCAGTGTGGCACCATCTCCACTCCTGGGCTCAAGCAATCCTCTGATCTCAGCCTCTCGAGTACCTGGGACTACAGCAGTTCCACCAAACCTGGATAATTTTTTGTAGAGATGGAGCTTTGCTATGTTGCCCAGGCTGGTCTCCAACTCCCGGGCTCAAGGGATCCAACCACCTTGGCCTCCCAAAATGCTGAGATTACAGTGTGAGCCCCTGTGCCCGGCTTCCTCTGTCTTCATCATCTATATTGCAGTTGGACTTTTTTTTTTTTTTTTTTTTTTTTTGTGGCAGCGGAGTTTCGCTCGTTACCCAGGCTGGAGTGCAATGGCGCGATCTCGGCTCACCGCAACCTCCGCCCCCTGGGTTCAGGCAATTCTCCTGCCTCAGCCTCCTGAGTAGCTGGGATTACAGGCACACGCCACCATGCCCAGCTAATGTTTTTTGTAATTTTACTAGAGACGGGGTTTCACCATGTTGACCAGGATGGTCTTGATCTCTTGACCTCGTGATCCACCCGCCTTGGCCTCCCAAAGTGCTGGGATTACAGGCTTGAGCCACCGCGCCCGGACCCTGCAGTTGGACTTTTATGTTTCTTTGTGAGAATGCATAGATCCTGTCTTATTGCATTCATCCTCATATTCTATTGTGTGGCACATAGTAATTACTCAATAAATATATGATTGGTGAATAAAGGAATTAAAAGTTGTACTGGATCTTAAGGTCTTCGTAAAATTTGGATAGAAATGAAAGAAAAATAATCATGATAGGAAATAAAAAGCAGATAAGACAAAGAATAATGGAAAGAATTGATATGAGTTATTCACAGGCCAAAAAATGAGACTGACAAGAGCTGAGCATAGATTTTGGGAAGTAAATAGGAAATACTTTACATGGAGGACAAGCCTGTAGAAGCAACATAATTTATGCTTGCTCTGGTAGGAAGATGGAAACTTTTTAGCAGGATGCCGATAAAGTGAAAGCAGAACTTAAATATATGATAGTTGAAACAGAGCTGGGATTAATTCAGCTGTGATATTATTAGGACTTCTGTTTATATCATGGCAGTGCAGACTACAAAAGAAAGGTCTGGAGAGAGAAAAATATTTAAAGAAAAATAAATTATGTCATAGCGAGTGAATAGATGTAACTCAAATCCTTTCATATTTTTCATAAATTTCACTAGATATATTATTATTCAGCAAAGTCAAAATCCACTTAATTTATAGTTATTTTTTAGTAACACCTATGTATTATATAGTAAATGAAATATGCGAAAGTACTCTAAGCCAAGGTTTCTAAACTTCAGCACTATTGACATTTTGGATGGGATAATTCTTTGCTGTGAGAGGCCAGCACACGGTGGGATGTGTATCCCTGGCCTCTACCCACTAGAGGCCAACAGCACTGCCTACCCAGTCGTGACGACCCCATATGTCTCCAAACAACCATGGCTTTAAAACTATAGAGTCCCATAAAGCACACAGAATCATCATTGAAAATATTTACTATTACAAACATATTTTCATTCCACTTCAAAAAGTGACATTTTTGTTAAGGAAAATATATCCTATGTTAAATGTAATCATCATCTTTTAAGGAAAAATTTAGAGTGAAAAGGTAAATCTTTAAATGTACTTACATTGAGTTCTAAAACTATCCCAAGGCAGTCAATCAGCAATGACACAAGCGTGGCTACAGTGATGACCATCACTGTTACAACAATGTGGAAAACCAACGAAAGATTCCCACCAAAAAACACATTGGCAATCACCTGCCGAATAAACAGATTATTATGAGAGGGACTTTGAAAGGCATGCAGGATTTATTGAGGAAGTATTTCATAATAGCATTTAGGAGTATATAAAGTACTACCAATAAGACTATTAATCAAATCTCAAGTCACTAGGAATGTTCTATTTTTTCCGAAGTACTTAAATATAGACACGCATATCAATAACAAGTATTCCTTCCTGAACTATTAGTGGATTATATTACAGATCTATAGTGTGGCATACCAATGTTTCAATACGTATGTCTTTCAAGTGTAAGAGAGACTTTGGAAAGTTATCTTATCCTTTTTTCTTGAGTCCAACAAGGTTACTGCTATAACACACTAGACATACTATTTAGATTATTTGCATGGCCTCTAAAAAGTAGCTATCACATTTCCTTTAATAGTACTGGATGTTTAATATCCTTTACTAACAGTAAATTAATCCTATATAAACGAATTCCTATTTGTTACAATTTAAGTCTATTTTATCTTGCCTTTTCTCACCAAAAATGAGGAAGAGTTCATCACCATTTTTCATTACTACTCAGATCAGAAAAGCAATAAAAAATGGCCGACTTAATGTGTCCCACACTATGATATGGTTTGCAAAGATACAATGCCAAGGAAATGATTCCTTTTCTCAAGAATTCATTCTTGGAGGCATACAGTCAAACTTAAAAAAACAAGTTGTGATCAATTTATAACAGGACAAAAAAGATCAAACAGAATTTAGGACTAGAAGAAGCTTTAAGTATCTAGAGCTGTCTCCTTAGAGTAATCTCCTTTACAGCACCCCTGAAATGCTTGACCTACCTTGGTAGGATTTGGAGCAGAATTACAGGCTGAAGCAAGAGCATGTAAAACAGCAAAGAGATAAGAACAGGAACGATATCTATGGAGGGTAAAGAGAAGATAGTCTGAATGACTAGTGACACTGTGCAAAATAACAGTGAAGCAAGAGTTGGAAATGACAGGAGAGGGTCACACGCTGAGGTATCATAAAGAAGTCATCTCTCTAAGCTGGGCTGCCTGGATATGCAACACTTCCCATATGTCACATACTGCCAAGACTTTGCTAATAATTTAATGGTGGTATTAATAACAGAAGTTGTAATGTCTCTCCAAATATTATCTTATTTAAAATCCATTTTTACAGATGCCTCTATGATGTAATTGTGAGAGTGAAAAATCACTTAGTGAGGCAGCCAGTAAGATTTATTAAGGGTAGACAGCCTTTTCAGTGCTTTTATGAATTGAAACGGTTCGATTACATTTTTGTCAGTTGTACATTTGTGTCTGTATGTGTGTGTGTGCATGCAGAATGAAGAGCAAGAGAAGGGAATGGTATAGACACCATTCCTCTGCTGAGTATTTGCTATCGTGGCAGAGATTTTGATTTAGTTCTGTCTTCCTGTCATAGCAGCTAGAAAGGAAACTCAAGTTTCAAGTACGAAAGACAGAAGTTGTGCAGGTGAAGTGACTCAGACCGCCTACAGGCAGTTTACTAGAAACCACGTGAGAATGCACCATCTGTTCTTACTGATCTAGAGATCAGATTTGAACCTAAGTACTGGGCAGAAGCTAAAATGATGCCATTTCCTGCATCTAACAATAGCCAGTACAGTTTTGAAGGGCTCTTACATTAAAAAAAAAAATAGTTCAGTCTATTTCTCCTTTGTAGTCAAGGTAGAGAACTGGCCTGTGAGATGTATGTGTGTAAGGGAGAGGAGTGCTAGTTGTAAAGGACATGCACAGTGCTGGACATTTCCCTCTTCTGTTTCGCTGTGTGGTCAGTTCCTTATCTCTGGAACTGGCTTAGGGTAAGCCCTGGCCTGCCTCAAGAAGCCTGCGGATTACTGAATGTATTTAAAGCTCTGTAGATATTTCACTTTGCACATTAGACTCTTTCACATGGTGCACTGCACAAACAGCCTCTAGGAACAGATTCTACGACTGAGCCCTTTTCAGTGTGGTCCCTGAAAGACCCACTGTGAAGCAGGATCATGTTTTACTGCTAACTGGTATGGTGGAGTTTTAGCTGATAGCATAAAGGATTCCTGACAGGCCATGTTATCCAATTTTACACCAAAAGAATGAATTCTCTCTTGGCTAGTCTTTCTCTACAAATCCAGGTGGAATATATAATGCAATTTAGAGCTGGCTTTGACAATAAAATATATTTATATGTAAATAACATTCTATATATTTATGTGATTACTTATATGTTAAATATAGTTGTAAATATATACATCCACATATATAAATATATAAATAAAGTATATCTATAAAGCTAAAAGTTTCAGCTAAATTTTGGTTCTCCATGGAATATAAGATATTTTAGTTTTTGAAAAATAACAAAACGAGTTAGAATCCATAGAGCACTGTAGAATCTACAGTGTCTTTAATACATGTTGACTGATAAAACATCTAAGGAAAAAGACAGTTTTGTAAAACATGTTTTAGACCTTGGTATTTAATTTCTTTGTAAGAATGCCTTAAAGGCAGCAACTTTAGTTTGGCTATTGCTAAAGGCTTACAGTCACTTTGGAATGCAGTTGCATAAACATTTGTGCTCATGGTAATATAATTCAAACCGCCGAACCTAATTTTCAAACCCAACTTTTGAAAAATTGTCTTGTAAACATCTGAATTTAAATTCATCTTTAAACTCTGACATTTTAAAGTCAGAAAAGAAAAATTTACAAGTTATACCATTTGTCATGCCCTTGGAAATTTGCCAAACTGCAGTATTTATAAATCTTCCTAAATTAAATGTGGCAGAGAGACCAGCTGGGTAAAGTGTTGGGAAGAAACTGTGCTTACCTCTCTAGTCACAAAGCATTCCATAGGGTATGTCAAAATGACAGTGACGCCATAACAAAACCTTCCAAATGTTACCAGGTCATCATTTCTGCAGTAATTTTCAAATAAATCTCCTAGATAATAATATAAAATAAGTTTATTTACTAGATACTAAGTGTTTGAGGTAACTGTCTAATAATTGAAATATTAGGTATTAACAGTCACGCATCGCATAATGGTCCACATATATGATTACAATGCTGTATTTTTACTGTTTTTTTCTATGTTTAGATACACAAATAGCATTGCATTACAGTTGCCTACAGAACTGAGGACAGAAACATGCTGTACAGGTTTATAGTTTAGGAGCAATAAGCTATGTTATATAGCCTAGGTGTGTAATAGGTGCAACCATCTAGGTTTGTGTAAGTACACTCTGTGATGTTTGCACAATGAGGAAATCACCTAAGAATGCATTTCCCAGAATGTTTCCCTGTCATTAAGTGACACATGACTTATAAGCGAATCTCCATAAACTTCATTTCATTTAGTTAAGTGAATAGATAACTGGGTCTAAATATAAGTTTTTGAATTCAATAACCATGTAGTTATTCACTGATTTAAACCAGTACATGCTCCACATGAACATAAATCCATCACCATTGGTTTTTCTGTTATTATTTGTTTTTGGTAGATTTGCTGCAAATTTTTTTATTGAATTCTGAAAAATACTTTATCCATTGTCTTCTTACATCAGAATCAACTCCCTAAATTCTTGGACACTGGCTTTATAAATTGGCTTCTGGTCTTTGTTTCTGGTGAGTAAGTGACTTCATCATTTTTTAAAAAGTCTGTTAAAATAAACAAATTTCCTTTTGAAATGCTATTCTTAGATCAAGAACAATCCTGAAAGGAAGAGTAGACCAGCACATCTGGGGAGCTGAATTTCCTGTGTATCATGCTATAGGGTTTCATCGCAACCTTGGGGCCATGAAAGAAATTTCATACATACGTTGCCTTTCATGGCATTGCATGAGCCCAAGCGTAAATGCATTGATTCAAAACTGTGAAAATATGACAATTTCCCAGAAAGAACTTTAAATTTAATAAGTTTCAGACTAGAAGATGGACTAAATATACCTTGAAATAATTCTTATTTAGAGACTATATTTCTCAGCTGTCTGTGAAGAAATAAAGGGATCTAATTAGGGCACAGATGTCACGTATCAAAAAACAATTACCTACAACTGCACAGTAGTCCATGGAATAAATAAAAATAATTAAAAAACAAACAATGACTAATGGTGAAACAGAGTATTTGGGCTTGTTTATTTTCTGACTGTAACACGCTTAAATGTTAAAATTGTGGTTACTTTTAAAAATTATACTTAATTGAAAATTAGATAAAAGTCACTCCATACTATAACATTTAAAAAGAAGAAAAACTCTAATACCTCTGTATTGTTTTTTCATTACAAAGCTGAATACCCTAAATAATTTGCCTCTTCCCAAGATGTATTTTAAGTGACTGTCTCCCCTCCCCCCATCAACTAGAACAAATGTACATTACTTTAGAACCTCCCTTTTGGGTAGGAGGGCATTAAAACTCAAAGTAAAGGTGGCAGAAACCTGCTTCAAGGTCGATTGAAAAGATTCCAGTTCTCTAAGAAAAAAGGATGGAAGTTCCCTGTTCACTAACCACTAAAAAAATGAGCCATAGTATCTTTTCAAACGTCACTGGAAATGTCAAGGAGAATCCAGAGTTCCCACTGCCTCACAAGTTGAAATTTATCTACTGAAAGAGGCTAGAAAAGAAAAACACAATTTGTACAAATTAGACTAGATTTGCCCAAGGAGAAGTGGCCTGGAGAAACAATGTCAGCTTATGGCAGCTTGAATCTGAATGTATTTTAAAGAATTAAAATACTAGGGGGAAATCAACATCAAACACCTGTCAGCTTTGTTTTATAAAGATTTAATTTTATATGAGCCATTACACTGACAAAAACTCCAGGAAGATTGACTAACAAAAAAGATTTATGTCTCATAGAAAAGGCATTTAAAAACCAAGGTCCTGTAAAGACCAGAGCCCATAGGTCATTTGGCTTGG
Organism: Sapajus apella; assembly: GCF_009761245.1. Classification (NCBI taxonomy): domain Eukaryota; kingdom Metazoa; phylum Chordata; class Mammalia; order Primates; family Cebidae; genus Sapajus; species Sapajus apella. The sequence continues at coordinate 28,340,447 of NW_022436958.1, forward strand.
TAAACTATGTAGCAATAGCGATACATGGCAATGTTTTGGAGCACCATTCTTATCAGAACTTTCAAGGTCACTTTGTTACTGCACTCTAGTGGCACATGAATGTATTATATTTTTGGCTGCATTGGAATTTTGTCAGTCATTATTTTTTGAAGCCATCTTTCTTCATTTTAAGAAATATTTGCCCAAAATCATAATGATCTGTAACCTCTGTTCAAAACAAGGCAGCCTTCCTCCCAAGAGCACCCAAGTGTTTTCAGAAAACTAAGCTAAGAAGAGCTAGAGGCAAAGAGACAAATTTCAGAGGGTCATGATTGACCAAAATAGGGGAGGCAGAAAGAGAATGGAAAGAAAACTGAACCTGAGAGTCAGAAGACTTGTTTTCTAGTTTGTCACCAGACAGCACATGAGCAAGTTACTTCATCTCTTTGTGTTTTAATCAGGGAGTAAAACTAGTTATTCCACTTCCCTTCAAGGGGTTGTCTGAAGGTCAATGAGATAATAGACCTGCAAGAGCTATGAAATATGTAAATCACAGCCCATTGCTGGACTGCCCTGATTATTACACTACATCAATGATTGAATGTAAGAGCTGAGGGAAGTAGAAGGGAGGACTGCTCAGTTGTTGGGCCTGCTGGGTGAATGCAAAAACAGAGAAATATCTTTGGAAGGAGGAAGAAAAGGTCTGGTTTACAGGGAAACATGATGTTTTGTGATTAAGACAAATATAGAACAATTGAGTAGAAATGTCCTACAGGCAGCAGGTTGGCGACAAAAAGAAAAGTCCGGGTTAGAATTAAAACAATGAAAGCATCTGGAAAATTTGTTGAGAAAAGAGCAAACAATATGCTTGAGACCATTATCTGGGTGGCATGGAACAGAGTGGAGTGGGGGATTAGAGAGGGTAGATAAAAAGAAAAGAAAGAAAAAAATTAACAGAGAGAAAGAATAACAATGATAATATAGTAATGTTCTTTCCTCTAAGGGAGGAAAATTTGAGCAAAGAAAGGAAGTTCAGTATTGTTAAGTGATTCAGAGAGATTAAAGAGAATCCAAATCGAGAAGATTATTTGCTCTGAAGATTGGGAGGCCACTGGTACCTTTGAAAATGAAGCTGCCCTGGAGAAAAGCCAAAAATCAAGTGTTGGGAAGTGACAGTGTGGAAGGAGAGGGTATGGGCTGCAGAACTAAACTGAGGAGTTTAAAAAGGTAAAAATTAGCAAACCAACAGCAGGGAGGCAGGAGGGTAGAGAGAAGGAGTGGAAGAGAGTAATCTTTGAAATAGAACACTGGGCATACCTGTACCAATAAGCAGAACATTGGGTATACCTGTACCAATGCACATGAATACTAAAATATACCATAACTGAATCTCTCATTTTACCTTGGGTGAAGCCCGTAAATGTCAAGTATCCACATGTAGCAAAGACTATACAGATAAATACAGAAATCACGATGGACATACGGATAAGGCGGGACCACTTAGCTACTGTGGGTTCTTCTAAAGAACTGTAAACTAAGAAGCAGTTATGGTGGCAAATAAATGCTGCAATACAAAAAAAGAGAGCATTATTAAAGCAAGCACTAGGGTTTTCTTTCTAGTTCTGAAATTCAAAGACATGTGCTACTTTAGATGTCAATGAAATGAAGTTTAAATATATGAATTTATTAATATGTCAGAAAATAATTTTTCTAATAACTCTAAAAATGAGACCATTCATTCACATCAGGCTTATATGATCTTTTCATTTCACTCTTGATATAAACCAGGCCAGTCCAACCTTCTCTCTCATTTTCCTTTTCCTAATGACCCTTCCCATCTTAAGGAAAATCTAAATACCATAATTTTCATTCCGTGGCTTCCTTTGCCATCTGGGACATAATAAAGTAGATTTAGACATCTGGCCAATTTATAATACTTTGTGTGCAAGGTTTGAAGAAGTCCATAACACTTGCTAGCCTTCCAAGTTAAGAAACAAGATGACTGTAATGAGTTTTCTGCATAAGAAATGGATTTCTCCAAATTGAAGCAAATTTTAGTGATGAGTGAGAAAAGTTTGAGCCTAATTTTATATTGGCACAAACTAGATCATATGCTGCTAATAGGAAATCTACAACTTAGGACATCTGCTATCCAGACATAAATATGAAACACAGCACTTTTTTCATGGAACAGACAACTCCATATTAAGAAAGGGCCTTCGAAACCATATACTTACCAAAAGACATAACCCCGACCGCTTGAATGGCATTGGGCTTTGCAAATACCCAAGCATCTTCTGTTTTTGGTCTAGAAGAAGAATCAGTTAACTTGATAAATGGTTAAATAAATTCAAGCATCAGTATATCAGATAACAAGAAATGGTATTACAAATATAAACTGAGTGTCCTCAAGCCAGAAATTAATAAGGGGCTCCCATTTATCTTGTGTAATCATAAATAAATTTCCCAGGAGCATAATCATTATCTCTTAACTCCAGTCCTCTAAAATGTACATCAATACTTGGAGAGATTCTATTTTTACATATGTAAAATATCCAGACTATGTAGTTGTGAATTTGTTTATTTGGTCATCAATTTAATAGCAAGCACTTATTATGCACTCACTAGTTGAGAGACTTTTTGAGGCAGATATAAAAATTAATAACACCCAATTATTGCTGTTGATTCCCCTCTTTTTTCAGGCTTAACCTACCCAGGAAGAATTTCATCAGCACTACAATTTATTGAGGGAGGGAAACATGAACTAATACTAATTGTGGTTGTACTATCTTTTGGAAACTCTACTGTGTTATCTCATTTAATTTTCACAATAACACAAGTATTATTATCACCATTTAACACATGGTGAAAATCAAGCTCTGGGTGGTGATATAACTTGCCAAGCTTTCGCGGATAATGAGTGAAGAAGTTGAGATTTATCTTCTTGGTTTATTCATTCCCATATTTTTTTCTGTGCTGAACCAACAGACAGTGGCCTCAAATTCCCACCTGTAGATGTATTTCTCAAGGGAATTTTGGAACTATTTGCACTTTAAACAGTTTGAAACAGACTACATCCTAGTGGAATGAAAATATTTGGTATTGGCAGTGATAAGTCTACCTGACTAACACACCCTGCGTCATGATGAACAGCAAAGGCTCTAAGGTCAGTTAGCCTCCATTGTTCTTCTGGCCTTCTTCCTGAAGGATGGCAGTATATAGGCCGGGGGCAAGAGGTGGTGAGGTGTATCAGGGTTTATCGATAATAGAATAGGCTCCTCTAGAGGGATAGAAAGCACTGCCAAGTCCTTTGAGTTTTAAGCGGTCGCTTGCAGTATTCTGGCGAATGGTTTTTTGATTAGCTGTGTGATTTTAGGCAGGTTACAGGACTTCAATTTCCACATCTATAAATTGAGGATAATTGTAGTGTCTAATTCATTAAGTTACTGTGTAGATTGAGATAAAATATGTAAAGCTTCTGGAAGAGAGTTTATCACAGAGCACATGTTCAATAAACAATCATTAGTATTAATATTATTATCCAGTGTTATTAATGACGGTAGCAAAAAAGTCTAAAAATATGGTCAACTTTCCTGGGAAGGGAAGGCTGGAGTGAGACTCAAAGTAATGCATGAAAAAAAGAACTGGGAAATTCCTAGGAAGCGTGAAAAGGCACTGGGCGTTTTCAATAAAAAAGAGAAATTCTAAAGCTGAAGACCCGTCTCTTTCATAAGTTTGTTTATTCATTCTCTATGTAAAGAAGGTACACACGAAAAATTCTTGTTTGTTTTCCACACTTTGTGGAATTTACGCATTATATCATCTTTTTCCCACATATGAAATGAGCAGTTATAGACACAAAGAAACTTTACAGAAAGGCTGGCCTGCAAGGGAGGCCCTGGATTATTACGAGACTTGCTCCAATTCCCAGTTTTTGGAGTGGGAGCTACTGCCACCTGCTGCCTCCACTACTCTAAATGCAGTCGACATTAAAAGCAGCATACCTGTTAAATTCCAATGTTAACGTGAAAAAATATATATTTTGTACATGATCCTTAGAAAATGATTTAGATCAGGCAGCACTAACAGTTGTAGAAACTTGAAGATTCTCTAACTTTGCAATATGTTTTAAATGGTATGCTTTCCCTCTACGGTTTTTGCACTTGGAAAATATTCATCCCTGTTCCCCAACCCCAGTACAGATTGTGGTGGTGTCCTACTTTTTAAATCTTATATTAGTAATAAAATGTAGAAGTTTCATTTTCATTTTTTTCCCTTCCATTTAAATCTTTCCCCGGGTCCATATGGTTCCTTAAGTGCATTCCCGGAGTGTGAAACAATACCTAGAGATAATTTTGGATTTTCTCTGTTCATCTTAATGATGATGATTTTATAAGACGGAAAGTGCCAAAAAAGATGTTACAGATAGGAAAATGCATATGTCTAAATCTAGAGAAAGAGAAAGAAACAGATATTGAATATGGCTTTCCAATCATTTATAAAATAGCCTAGGATTGAGTTCCGGATACAACCAGTTGTACAGGAAAAAAAAAAAAAATGATAGAGAGAGAGAGGAAAGTGCTTGGGTATATTTTACGAGATTGCTGAAACTTTGATACTCAACCTGGATGAAAATATAAAGTTATAGATCTTTTGACTTTGAACTGTAAATGCTAAAATATGAAATGAAATATTTTCAAATGCCATCAAGCAATTTATAAGATAAGGAATCATGACTAAGAATTTTTTTCAATAAACGCAAAGGTAGTTTAATAACAAAATATTAATGTAATCAGTATTTATTAATAGCTGTGATATTGATAGATATTAGTGTAATTTACCACATTAACAGATTAATGAAGGAAAGAAGCTTATGACCATTTCAAAATTTATAGAAAAGCATATAACTCAGTATTCATTTTGAAAAACATGCTAAGCAAACTAATAATAAAATAGAACTTCCTTTATTGGATAAAGAATGTCCACCAAATCCTACAGCAAATGACATATTTAAAGTGAAAAGTTAGAAATATTATAATTAAGGATGAAACTAGAGAGGATGTTCAATATCACTGCATCCAGAATATATTATTGATATTCCTAGCAAATTCAATAAAATAAGTAAAAAGTTGTGTAATCATTGGAAAGATTGTGTAAATTATTTTTACACAATATAATTACATCTATGGAAAATTCAGGGAAATCTACTGACGAGCACTTGAAATTAATAAGAATATTCAGCAAGGTTACTGGATACAAGTTCAATATACACAAAAAATCAAGAGGGTTGGTGCACACAAATAACAACCAATTAAAATTTTTTTTTTTTAAGTGGCAATGACAACAAAAACACTAAATACTTTAAAAGATGTGGATGTTTTTAATGTCATGTTATACTTTTATTGAAAACCACAAATAAATGGAGAAATATACCATATCCATACACACGAATGGGAAGACTCAATATCATATAAACATCGATTTACCCCAAATTAATTTTTAAATTCAAGTAATAAAAAACAGAAAAAAAAAAAGAAATAAAAGAATAAAATACAATATTGAGGCTGGGCACGATGGAATTTGGGAGGCTGAGGCAGAAGGATCGCTTTGAGTTCAAGACTAGCCTGGGCAACACAGGGAAATCCAGGCTCTACAGAAAATAAAAACATTAGCCAGGCATGGTGGTGAGCCCCTATACACCCAGCTACTTGGGAAGCTGAGGTGGGAGAATCACTTGAACTTGGAAGTTTGAGGCTGCTGCAGTCAGCCATGATCACCCCACTGCACTCTAGTTTGGTCAATAGAGTAAGACCCTGCCTCAAAATAAATAAAGTAAAATAAATAAAGTATTGAGGGAGGAAAAGAAATTTAAAACTGAAAAAAACCCCAAACCATAATATTAAAAATTACAATAAAGTTAATAAAATCAACAGAAGGTAATTATAAAACATCTGTATAATAAAAAATTTTATATACACATTTAAAAATATAGAGGTAAACTAAAAACTGGAAGATGAGATTGGTCATGCATCCACAGTTGTCCCTTGGTATGTGGGAGGGATTGGTTCCAGGACTCCCTGTTAGATATCAAAAGCCATGGATGCTCAAGTCCCTGACATAAAAGGGTTTAATACTTGCATATAACCTAAGCATATCCTTCTATATACTTTAAATTATCTCTGGATTGCTTACAATATCTAATACAATGTAAATGCTATGTAAATAGTTGTCATATAATATTTTAAAATTTTAAATATAAAATAGCCTAGGATTATTGTATTTACTATTATTATTATATTGTTATTTTTAATTTTTTTCCAATATATTTGTCCCCAGTTGGTTGCATCTGCAGATGCAGAAGCTGTGAATACAGAGGGCTAACCAAGATCAAGAAGTAGTATTCAGTGTATTCTCAGTACTCTCCCCTTATCTGTAGGGTATATGCTCCAAGACATAGCCTTGGAACATATACCCTATCCTGCTATCCTATTTACAGCCTAATATACACCCTCCACCAAAATGAAATAACTTCCCTAAGGCAGAAAATATATTTTAAATAAAATTTTTAATTTTTTACTTAAACCTCCATGCAAATTAATCATCAAAATTTAAACTTGGACATCCAATGAAATGTATGGAGATGGGCCACATAAGTTTATCTTTTTTCTTTCCTGAGATCCCACTAAACTGCTACTAAAGAAATTTAAAAGAGGAATAAATTCATGAGGGAGAGAATAGTGTGAGAAGAGACATCTGAGGAGAAGACACTCTGTGAAAGGGAAACTGGATACTTCCTTGGTGACTATTGAGAGTAGATGTTGCAACCATGTAGATGGAGTTCATGATGAGAAAGAGATGATTCATTTTGCAAAACCCTGGCACGTGCAGGACTCAGAGATACCAGAAAGCTACAGAGGATGCTTCAACAAAAGGAGAAAGTAGAGAAAAATGGAAGGTCTGGGATCATGGATAGAGGGTATACAACACGCAAAGAGGGTAAAAGGAAGTCCTAGGAGGATCATGGGGAGCGAAGTGAGAAAGCGATCTGTGTAGAATGGAGGACAGGACAGAAGGCTCTGGGACAGAGGTTTTCAGAAGAAAATAATAAAACGAATGGATTATATGTTTGAGCATCTGGAAAAGAAGTAACAAAAACGATCAAATTCAAAAGCTAAACTAGACATCCAGGTAAACACAAAACCAAAATTAAGTGGTAACTGTAGGGAAAAGAAAGGAGAAGTGTACAAGAAGAGAAGCATAAACTTAATTTTAAAAGTTGTAGTATTCTCCATGTATGTAAGAAGAGGAAAGACAGCTTGAGAGAGCTAAATCTTCATCTACTGTAAGAGAAGATAACAGTGACACCAAAAAAGGCAGTTACAATCATATTACTTAGAAAGAGAAATGTGAATGCCAAAAGATAAGGCTTAAAAGGCTTGAAATTTAAAAAGGGGTTTGGTAGGAGGCTACTCTATTTCATTAAATAGAGTAGTATTCATTAAATACTCTATTTGAATACTCTATAAAATACTCTATTTTAATGAATAGAGTAGTATTCATTAAATACTCTATTTCATTAGCCATTTGTAACATTTGATTTTATACAATCAGGTTAATAAATTTTACTTCATTTTTGAGACAGCGTCTCACTCTAACCCCAGGCTGGAGAGCAGTGGTGTGATCATAGCTCACTGCAGCCTCAAACTCCTGGCTTCAAGAGATCCTCTAGCCTCTGACTCCCAAGTAAGCTAGGACTACAGGCACATGGCACCACACTTGGCTATTTAAAATTTTTTTTTTTTTTTTTTTTGTAGCGCTGGGAGTCTTGTTACCTTGTCAAGGCTAGTCTTGAACCCTTGGTCCCAAGAGATCCACCTTGCTTTGGCCTCCCACAGTGCTGGGATTACAGGTGTGAGCCACCTCTCCTAGTCTGTGAATGTATTCTTTTGAGAAAAATAAATGCATTGAATAAGTGCAAATAAAAGCAACATTGAAAAGAAGCAGGATTCCTTATAATATCTTAGAAAGTTTTAAAAAGATCTAGACAAATAATGAAGGCCACTATAAAATTTAGATCACTTTAACAGCAGTGTTTTGAAAATGATTCAAAATATTTTAATACTAACAAAAACAGGGACTGGCTTATAGCATTTTGTAGCCTTTGCACAGCATGCACTTTTAAAATTAATTGCTTCCCTTAACCTGGTAAATCTAAACAAATGCTTCATCATATATTTTTAAGAAACTGTTTGTGTTTATGGAGGTTGTGGCTGGAGATGGAGAGTGTTGGAGAGTTAAATTCATTTTGCAATATTGTCTCAGTTTGGATTCTTGCACTCTGAAATTGTATCCTAGTTTGAAAGACAAACTCTTATCTTTATAACAGGTGATTAACAATAAGGCAAGGTAGTAGGTAGCAAGTCCTATCAAAGGGAGTTCCAGTCTTCACAGACTGATAAAAAGGAGCATCAGAACTTAAACCTCTAGATCAGGAGGCTCAAAAAACATTGTGCCTCTCTATGGTACCTGCCCAACCTCTTTCAGCTAAACAGAGGCACTTTCAAATATACAATTCTGGCAGAGGCTGCTGCATTTTTGTTGTAAGAGCCTCTTCAGCCAGACACATCCGGGAGTTAAGAGCTCTGGAGGACACAAAACAGAGGCTCCATGTTGCCTGTCACACCGCAAGCTATTAATGACAAGCAGATCTGACCACTTCCCCCAGCTCCGGCAACCACCGAAAGCTCTGCCACTTTCTTACTCCCAGCTCACTTGTATGCTGATTATGTTCTGTACACAACCATGGTTTACACGAATATATAAAGCTGCTCAGGAAAATTGTTCTTAGAAATCACCCTGAACCATTAAAACTGATTTATTAAAACACACACACACACACACACACACACACACACACACACACACACACACATGAGAAAAGCATTCTAGGCTTGTGGATTGGAAGAATCAATATCATTAAAATGACTATATTAACCAAAGCAATCTACAAATTCAACACTATTACTATCCAACATCATTTTTCAAATTTAGAAAAAAACTATTCTGAAATTCATACGGAACAAAAAAAGTCCCATTAGCTAAAGCAACCCTGAGCAAAAAGAACAAAGCCAGAGGCATCACATTATCTGACTTCAAACTATACTATGAGGCTACACTAACTAAAGAAGCATCGTACTAGTGCACAAACAGACACAAAGACCAATGCAATGGAATAGAGAATCCAGAAATAAAGCCACACACCTACAACCATCTGGTCTTTGACAAAGTCGACAAAAATAAGCAATGGGGAGAGGATTCCCTATCCAGCAAGTGGTACTGAGATAACTAGCTAACCATATGCAGAAAAATGAAACTGGACCCCTACCTTTTGCCATATGCAAAAATTAACTCGAGGTGGATTAAAGATTTAAATGTAAGACCTCAAAATATAAAAATCCTGGAGAAAACTTAGGAAATACCCTTCCCCACATTGGCTTTGGTGAAGAGTTTATAGCTAATTCCTCAAAAGCAATCACAACAAAAACAAAAACTGACAAGTGGGACCTAATTAAATGAAAAAACTTCTGCACAGCAAAAAGAAACTATCAACAGACTAAACAGACAACCTACAGAATGGGAGAAGCTATTCACAAACTATGTATCTGACAAAGTTCCAGTATCCAGAATCTGTAAGAAACTTAATTCAACAAGCAAAAAATAAATAAGTCCAATAAAAGGTGGGCAAATGAAATGAACAGACATTTCTCAAAAGAAGACATACAAACAGCCAATAAGAAATACCTCTCAACGTCATAATTATCAGAGAAATGCAAATCAAAAACACAATGACATACCATCTCATATTAGTAGAAATGCCTATAATTAAAAAGTAAAAACAAACAAACAAACAAAACCAGATACTCCAGCCTGTGCCACATAACTGGGACCCCATCTCTACAAAAAATTTAAAAATTAGCTAGGTGTGGTGGCACACACCTGTAGTCCCAGCTACTCAGGGAGCTGAGGTAGGATGACTGCTTGAAGCCAGAAAGAAAGTCAAAGTTGCAGTGAGCCATGATTGCCCCACTGCATTCCAGCTTGGATGACAAAGCAAAACCCAGCCTCGAAAAACAAAAAATATCAGATATAGTGGGGCTGTGAAGAAAAGGGAACACTTATACACTGTTGGTGGGAATGTGAATTAGTTCAGCCACTGTGGAAAGCAGTTTGGGGATATTTCAAATACATTAAAATAGAACTACCATTCAACCAAGCAGTCCCATTACTGGGTACACACTCAGAGGAAAATAAATCACTTTACAAAAAAGTCACATGCACTTGTATGTTCATTGAAGCAGTATTCATAATAGCCAAGATGTAAAAATCAACCCAGGTGCCTATCAACAGTGGATTGCATAAAGAAAATGTGGTACATAAACACCATGGAATCCTATGCAGCCATAAAAAAGAATGAAATCACGTCCTTTGCAGCAACATGGATGCAGCTGGAGGCCATTATTCTTATCAAATTAATGCAGGAACTGAAAAGCAAATGCCACATGTTCTCATTTATAAGTAGGAGCTAAACATTGGGTACATGTGGATGTAAAGATGGGAACAACAGACTCTGGAACTGGGAACACAGAATAGTAGAGAGGGGAAAGAAGGAGGGGCGAAGGTTGAAAAACTACCTATTGGGTACTATGTTCACTATCATAGTAGTGACGGGATCATTTGTACAGGTGACTGGATCACTTGTACTCCAAACCTCAGTGTCATGCAACAAACCCATGTAACAAACCTACACATGTATCCCCTGAATCTAAAATAAAAGTTGAAACTATTTAAAAAGTATATATTCTATTAGATCAAATTTTTATTAAACCCAAATAAACTCTTCAAAAATAAATTTATTAAAAAGCTGATTTCTAGTTAAAATTTACATAAAACTTTATACTATTTTTTTTTGCTGAAATATAAATTTTTAGAATATGAATAATGTAGAAAGCTAGCATAGCTTGGCACCATAAACATCACAAATACTTCATTTTTGCCATTTGAGACACTAGTCTCATTTGAATCTCATTCTGTCACCTACTGGGTTGTCTCTCATTCCTCTGTGAACTCTAAAATTGGTATTAACTGTTTACTTCTAAGGGATTAGATTAAAAGGGCAGGGTATGGGTGGGAGGGGGCAGGATTTTACTTTTTTAATATAATGAATACTTGTCAGAATTATGGGTGTCTCTTTGGTTCCTTGTGCTTTTTCATAAAACAGGACTAAAATACCATGTAAATTTAAATTAAAAATAAACGTAATTTCAGATGTGATGTCCAGATAATTCTTTGTCATTGGGTTTCTGCTTGGACTGTGCCTCTCTTTACCTTATATGCAGTCCCTGTACAGTTTCGTCCATAACACCCTCCCCAAGATCCAGACTTGCATTTCCAAATGTTTGGGGGACTCCTATTCCTCTTCCCTCAAGGATCTCACAAAATAAGGATATAAAATATTGAAAATGTACTATATTTTTTTCCAAATCATCTTCCCCTCCTATCCTGATAAATAACTTAAAAGAAGGTAGACCCCTGTATGTGATTTTGCCATACCCGACGTTCAATTAAGCTGTAAGAGACCTCTGGAAAAGCTACGTGATATATTGTCTTAGTAGCCCCAATATCTAGAAGAGCGACTTACCCAGTAGGCATTTAATAAATGTAGTTTGCTGGCAGACTCTTCCATTTTCTTCCTTTGGCAGTGAGTTCTGGACCATCTACCCATATAGTTCTCTAAGCTGGAAACTTTGCCATCACCCTAAGTAACTCCTGTACTCTTAGTGCCTTCATTCAATCAGTTAGTAAGTTCTGATTTTACCAGCTTAAAATTACTTGAATTTCCCCTCCTCTTCACTACCAGTCTTATCCTCATATCATTTCCATTGGCAAATGGAATCCTTTTGCCTGGGTGCTTGGCTTGCTATAGATAGCCTCCTTCCAGGTCTTTACACTCCCATCTGTCCTTGCCTCCACTGCAAGAGAAGCTCAATTAAAACTGAGACTTGATCTAGTTACTCACCTGTTTAAGAACTTTCAATACCCCATCAACTAAAGAACAAATTCAAGTTTCTCACCACCACATGTAAAACTTTCCTTCATCTTGGTCGCTGCCAAACTCTCTAGGCTCATTTCCTTTTATATGCTGGCACAACTTTCAGCTCAGAATCACCAACATCCTAGTTACTTTCTAAATGCAGAAGCTATATAGCTTGTGGTGATGGGGAAGTCAGGATCAGTGGGTGCTATGGTTTGAATGTTTGCATTTCCTCTAAAATTCATGTTGAAACTTAATCCTCAGTGAAACAAAGTTAAAATGTGCGGACTTTAGGAAGTAATTAGGCCATTAGGGCAGAACCCTCATGGATAAAATTAGCATCCTTATAAAAGTGCTTGAGGAAGTGAATTCAGTCTCTTTTGGTTCTTCCATCCCTTCCTCCATGTGAGGATGTAGCATTTGTACCCTCCAGAGGAAGCAGAGTTCAAGGTGTCATCTTGGGAGCAGAGAGAGTAGCCCTTGCCAGACACCAAATGCCAGTGCCTTCATCTTGGACTCCCCAGCCTCCAGAACTGTGACAAACAAATTTCTGTTCTTTGTAAATTACCCAGTCTGTGGTATTTTGTTATTGTAACGCAAAGAGACTAAGAACAGGACCATCTTCAGCAGTTTTTCAAAAGAGATAATTTGGAGATATGACACTTGTTAAAACTATGATAAAATGCATTTGAGAAGCAATGTGAAAAAAGAGTTTTGGAGAAAATTGTCAAAGGAAGGCCTTTAATTTATATGGTAGTTCCCCCAGTGAATGGCAAAGTATTCATCTTCTCCAACTTCTTCCTAATGTTAGAACCTCAAGCTCCATCTGCTGTTACAGTATATGTATCCCATCTCTGGGTCACACACATTTCTCCCAACAATATCTTCCAACCTGTCCCTAACAAACTACCCATTCCCTGTGTCCCTTTTTGATGCAACTAATGCGTGTTTATTTTTTAAAGCAAAACCCATGTATTTTCTTATCCTGTAATATTACCTGCCTGCATAGGTTGGGCTAAGGGCCCTTCCTCTGTTTCCATCGCACTTACTCATAATTTTATTACTTATTATGCTGAGATTGTCTTTCATAAGTTTGTTCCACAAACTATAGGGATCTGAGGACAAGGACTGTGCTTTCTTCATCTTACAGTCCCAGTACCTCGAAGAGTGACTGGCATCAGTTAGACATTTAATAAAATGTTATTGGCTCAAAGAACAGGTTCCCTTTTTCTTTCTATTTTTGCTATTTGGTTGTGAATCTGTACCAGAAACCAGACCAGTCTGGCTTCTAATTAGAATAACAGACAGGTGGTAAATCCCACTAAGGCATCTATTTATAAGAATAACTAATGGTAGGTGAAATAAGTGCTTAATATTGAGCAGTCTAGGCTGTTCCTCCAGCTCCGCTAACACAGTGACTGGACTAATCCTCCCTGAGCAGATATTGTCTTGCAAATGTCCTTCCTATTTTTATGTAGACTCAGGTAAAGCAATTGTTCTATGCATCTTTCATGCAGGCAAGCTTCCTGGTAAAACATACCACTAGCTTTAACAGTGAGTGCTGCAGAGCCTGGAGTCAAATAGCATTTTAGTTATCAAATTAGTTAGCAAATTTTACTAGTATGGAAGGAGCCTTAGGCAAATTTTCTTTGACAGTGTTTGTATGAAATTTTTATTTGTCTCAAGACAATGTTTTATTGTCTCATTACTTCAAAATTTTGGTCAGTTAATCCCCAAGTTGAATGGACTAAAACGAGAAGGCACATGGATTCATTCATGCATCCAATTGATGATTCAGCAATTCTTTGATGAGTTCTAATTCCTTTGTTAGTCACGTTGCTGAGTAATGGGTATAAAGTGTGAACAAAACAATTGTAATTTCTCTTCTCACTGTACTTCCAATATAGTGAGAGGCAGAAAATACACATACAAAAAAACACACACACACACAGAAGATAACTATAAAGATAATTTAACAAACACATTAAGATTTTATTCCTATGTGTAAATCCCTTCTCACTTCCTATGGTGAAACCAAGAGGAAATTTAACCAACCAGAATATTCACGTTCTGAACCTACTTCTATTTACCACACTCTCAGATAATCATCTCATCTTTGAAAAAATATAGGTTATCAGGCATGAATACTCAAATTCCCTTCACTGATCTTCAGAATTCGTTCATAATTTGCTCCTTATATTCTTATCCTATTGTTTCAAAAGGACAAAGTATTTTAGCTCCTCTGCAAGATCACCCTAACTATATCTTGAAGTCCAGCCTTTCATCATCTCACGGAGGACTTTGGGTTCTATGTTTTCGCTTGGCCCATGTCACATGTTCAATATATCCCATGATAAAGTAGGTATTTTTTAGAGCTCTTACTCTCTGAAGTCACTGTTTTGCCATGTCACTTTCATTCATAGATGTTATTCACAAAAAAAGAAGAGAAGGACAGGGAAGGGGAAAAATAGGAGGAAGAATACCCCAAATTCACTTTCCTATCACTCGCTTATGTCTTAATTTTCTCTAACCTGGCTTCTACCCATACCATTTGATTGAAACTCTCATCACCTGAAGTGGACATCTGTAGTTTGCACCCTGCAAAGGTTACTCCCACTTCTGCTGGCATCACTGTCCTTTGGGACATCCTTTTCCCCATTTTTATTTCAGGTGCTTTAGTTGGGTTCATTCTATCCCTAAATCCAGGTCAGGCATGTAACCTAAAGACAAACAACTCAACACAGGCTATGATGATAGGGTCTGTAATCATCAAACATCTTTGTTAAAGCCAATCAGAGCTAATTCTATGAGTGAGGTTGGAGGTACCTTCAAAGAGAACATTCTTTCTCTTTCTATGGACTTGAACTTGAATTGATGTAGGTTGAGATTGCTGCTACCATCTTGTCAGGAAGAAAAGCTTTTAAAAACTAAAGCCAAAACAGAAAGCACAGGCAAGAGATGATAAAAGAGAAATGATATCTGATTTCATCAATGGAGCTCTTAAATTCAAGCATACCTGATAAATAGGACTAATCTTGAACTTACAGTTAAGGGAGTAAATTCTCTTTTGCTTCAACCAGTTAAGGTTCTGTGCTTGTTTACATTTGCAACATAAAGGACGATAATTTATACATCATCAAAAAATTCAGTGGCTCCACATCAAAAAGTTAGAAATATCTCAATTTAACAACCTAACAT
Source organism: Sapajus apella (assembly GCF_009761245.1). Taxonomy (NCBI): domain Eukaryota; kingdom Metazoa; phylum Chordata; class Mammalia; order Primates; family Cebidae; genus Sapajus; species Sapajus apella. Next base: position 28,355,715 of record NW_022436958.1, read on the forward strand.
TACAATAAAAGAACTAAAGAACCAAGAGAAAGTCAACCCCAAAACTAGTAAAAGACAAGAAAAAAAGAAATCAGACCTGAACTGAAGAATTTGAGACACAAAAAACATTCAAAAGATCAATGACTCCAGGAGCTGGTTTTTTTAAAGCTCAAAAACATAAAAAAAAAAAAAAAGATAGCTAGATAGATAGACTAATAAAGGTGAAAAGAGAGAAGAGCCAAATAAATATAATTAGAAATGACAAGGAGACTATTACCACTGAGCCTGCAGAAATACAAATAACAATCAGAGAATATTATGAACACCTCTATGCACGTAAACTAGAAACTCTAGAAAAAATGGATAAATTCCTGGACACATATACCCTCCCAAGATTGAACCAGGAAGAAATTGATTCCCTGAAGAGACCAATAATGAGCTCTGAAACTGAATCAATAATAAATAGCCTACCAACCAAAAACACCCAGGACCAGAGAGATTCACAGCTGAAGTATATCAGCTGTACAAAGAAGAGCTGGTACCATTCCCGCTGAAACTGTTCCAAAAAATTGAGGAGGATGGACTCCTCCCTAACTCATTCTATGAGACCAACATCATCTTGATACCAAAATCTGGCAGAGAAACAACATCAACAACATCAAAAAACAAAACAAAAAAAAACAAACTTCAGGCCAATATCTTTGGGGGATATCAATGCAAAAATCCTCAACAAAATATTGACAAACCAAATCCAGCAGCACATCAAAATGCTTATCCAACACATTCAAGTAGGCTTTACCCCTGGGATGCAAGGTTGGTTCAATATATGCAAATCAGTAAATGTGATTCATCACATAAACAGAACGAAATTAAGAAAAAAAAACATATGATTATCTCAATAAATGCCAGAAAGGCTTTTTATAGAATTCAACACCCCTTCATGTTAAAAACTTTCAATAAATTAGGAATTGAATAAACATACCTCAAAATAAGAGCCATCTGTGACTAAAGCTCGGTCAACATCATACTAAAGGGGCAAAAGCTGGAAGCATTCCCCTTAAAAACCAGCATAAGACAAGAATGCCCTGTCTCACCACTCCTATTCAACTTTATACTGGAAGTTCTGCCCAGAACAATCAGACAAGAGAAAGAAAGAAAGGGTATGCAAATAAGTAGAGGGGAAGTCAAACTATCCCTATTTGCAAATGACATGATCCTATATCTAGAAAACCCCATCGTCTCAGCCAAAAAGGATAAGCTGATAAAGAACTTTAGCAAAGTCTCAGAATAGAAAATCAATGTATAAAAATCACTAGCACTCCTACATACCAACAGGACTCAAGCAGAGTGCCAAATCAGGAAGGCAATCCCATTCACAATTGCCACACACAAAAAATGCCTAGGAATACAGCTAAGCAGGGAGGTGAAAGATCTATACAAGGAGAACAACAAAATACTGATAAAAAAAAAAAAAAGGGCTGACACAAACAAATGGAAGAAAACTTCCATGCTCCCGGATAGGAAGAATCAATAGCATTAAAATGGCCATACTGCCGAAAGCAATTTACAGATTCAATGTTATTTCTATTAAACTACCAAAGGCATTCTTCACAGAACTAGAAAAAAAAAATTATTTTAAAATTCACATGGTACCAAAAAAAAAAAACCAAACAAACAAAAAAAGAAAGGCTCAAATAACCAAGGTAATCCTAGGCAAAAAGACCAAAACTAGAGGCACTACACTATCCAACTTCAAACTACACTGAAGGGTTACAGTAACAAAAACAGCATGGTTCTGGTACAAAAACAAACACATAGACCAATGGGACAGAATAAAAAGCCCAGATATAAGGCTGCACAGCTACAGCTATCTGATCTTTGACAAATCTGACAAAAAGAAGCCATAGTGAAAGGACTCCTTATTCAATAAATGATGCTGGGATAACTAGCCATATGTAGAAGACTGAAACTGAACCCCTTCCTTACACCATATACAAAAATTAACTCAAGATGGATTAAAGACTTGAATGTAAAACTCAAAACTACACAATCCCTGGAAGACAACCTAGGCAATACCATTCTAGACACAGGAATGGGCAAATATTTCATGATGAAGATTCCAAAAGCAATTGCAACAGAAGCAAAAATTGACAAATAGGATCTAATCAACCTAAAGAGCATCAGCACAGCAAAAGAAACAATCAACAAAGTGAACAGGCAGCCTACAGAACAGGAGTAAATTTCTGCAAACTATGCATCTGACAAAGGTCTAATATATAGCATCTATAAGGGACTTAAACAATTATACAAGAAAAAAAATAAACCATTAAAAAGTAGGCAAAGGACATGAACAGACACTCTTCAAAAGACACACATGTGGCCAACATTCATCTGAAAAATGCTCATCACTGATTGTTAGAGAAATGCAAACCAAAAGCACAATGAGATTTCATCTCATACCAGTCAGAATGGATATTACTAAAAAATCAATAAATGACAGCTGCTGGGAAGATTGCAGAGAAAAAAGAACATGCATACACCATTGGTGGGAGTGCAAATTAGTTCAACCATTGTGGAAGACAGTGTAGTGGTTCCTCAAAGATCTGAAAAAGCAGAACTAGCATTTGGCCCAGCAATCTTATTACTGAGTATATACCCAAAGGAATATAAATTGTTTTATCATAAAAACATGTATATGCATATGTTCATTACAGCACTGGTCACAATAGCAAGACATGGAATCAACCTAAATGTCCATCAATGGCAGACTGACTGAAGAAAATGTGGTGCATGTACACCATGAAATACTATGCAGCCATACAAAAGAATGAGATCATGTCCCCTGCAAGAACATGGATTGAGCTGGGAGACATTATCCTTAGCAAACTAATGCAGCAACAGAGAAGTAAAGAACACCTATTCTCACTTATAAGTGGGAGCTAAATGATCAGAACACGTGGCCACAGAGAGAGGAACAACACACACTGGGACATATCAGAGGGTAGAACTTGGGAGGAAGGAGAGGATCAGGAAAGATAACTGATGGGTAATAGGATTAATACCCGAGTGATGAAATAATCTGTACAACAAACCCCCAAGTTACAAGTTTACCTGTATAACAAACCTGCACATGTACCTCTGAACTTAAACAAAAGATCAATGGCTAATATTTGTCAGAATGAATCATTTCTTTCCTTAAATATGTACCTTCCTCTGTCTTTACCCATTTTTAAAAATCCTTTTCTTAACCCCATCTCTTGTTCTTTATGTGTAGCATTAAACTGTAGAATTTCAGGGTTAGAATATCCGTTGTAGGTGTAAGGAAACAAATTGCATTGAGATCCTTGGGGAAGACACATTTTATATGCATAAATGCATATTGAAAGTATAGACTCACTTTTTGGGATTTTGTTTAGAATATCACACGATTAAAATGCTGTAAGAAAGATGTCATATGAGGGGAAAATAGCTGTAAATTTGGACTGTATGTTATAATTTCCATTCTGAATGTGAATAATTAATTATTAGTGAGGCATTGAATGAAGGTCTTTCACAGTGATAATGTCTTTGATTCTGGTTAGAAAAAAAATGGGAGAACTGTTACTGCATTTTTATACCAGCACGCTTTCTGAAAAGCAATTAAATTTCTTTGCCACCTCAGTTTTTAGAAAGCAAAAGTTTAGAAAATACAGTAAAACTGAACGTAATTTCCAAAAAAACCTGAAAGTCATTGGATTGTGAGATATTTGAAATCATATCAAAAAGCAGAATTTATGGCCCTATAAATTATGGAAAAGGAAATTGAATTGTGTTTTATTTTTAAAACATAACCACTAAAATGGTGTTTCCATAGTAACAAGGTCAACACCAGTAGCCATTACAGACCTTCGCCTTTTCTGATAGTGGGTTTAAAGAGCTTTCTCAAACATCACTTTAAAAGACCTATGGAAAAAACCGCAGGTTTTCTGATCATTCATCTAAGCTGAAAATGAAGAAAACCACACATGGGGTATTGAATTTCTCATGTTTTATGGATTACAAGCATTCATTGCTGTCATATTTTCAGAAAGAAGCCTGCCTGACTAGCTACCATGCCAACTCCTGAACTTGGGATTTGATTAGCCTGATTGTAAATCAGGATGAACAGAAGTTGTTTGCAGTAGTAATCAAACACATAAAAGGTGGCACAGTATTAAAAAACATACCTCTTTAACATCTAAATATTGAAAGAGTTAAGTAAATAATCCTTGTTATTAAATTTCAAAGACTCAGATAAAATATTGTATCACTACTAAAGGAAGGTCAGACAGATACAGGCCACGTTTTGTTGACAACAGACCTAAATAGCTCTTTGGTCATAAAATCAGTTCTTTAAGCCCTACCAGGAAGCGGACTGCCCTTTCTTCTCTGTATCAAGGTACACTGCCTATATGATAGTCATTTGCCTAGCTTTGTCTTCTTCACTAAACTGTGAGCCCCTTGAAAACAGAGATATTTTATTTCCCTGTGTATTCATGACAGTATTTCACATGACATTTTGCACATAAAAAATACTGAATAAAATAGTGGAGAATGAATCATGAAAAATGATCACACAACAGTAACTAAAATAACACAAAATCTCTGGTTTAATTTTAGAAACAATGTGTCAGTTAAAAAAAAAATGTTCTCATGATTTTAATCTCTTTAAACCAAGAGGCTCTAGAATCTTTGTTCATAGAATCCCCAGCAGGAAAATAATGAATCCAATTGCCTGGCCCCTAGTTCAATTCCTTCATAATCTCTACAGGTGGGGCCCTGGCATCAGTATTTTCTAACGCTACTCAGATAATTCTATGTGAAACAAGTGTTGAGGATCATTGCTTTACACTGTTCTCCCATGGTGCAACTGAGGATTAGGTTAATTTCTACTTTAGCTATATTTTCCCTTCATTATTGTCTCATAATACTATATTTACCAAACCTATGAGATCTTTTATAATAACCTAATTATTTTTTCCCTGTAAACACTTTTTATAGTAAAACATATCAATTAAAACAGTTTGGTCTTACACAATTAAAACTTTTAGCCCAAATTATACTTTACTGTATTCTGTTTAATATACTTATTAGCTTTCTGTTACTGTGAATTCAGCTTTGAAAACCAGAGCTAAATATGGTACCATCATAATAGACACTAAATTAATATCAGTGGAGTTAAGTATATGTTTTTGTGCATACATGCACAAAATGATATTAATCAGTAGAATTAAGTATACGTTTTATACATACCTTTCCCTGAGTCTGTAATACCTTTACCCTCTATGTATCTGGAAAAATTTCAATTCATCTTTTAAAACACACAGGTCATATTTTTTCTTTCTCCAGGAAACTTTCCCTGATCAGGGTAGATCATTAAGCACCCTTTGCTTTGGCACTGTCTCTGCCTCTCTTTCATTTTTCTGCTTTGCACTTACTACCTGGTACTGTCATTTATTTTTCTTCCTCTTTTTTTTTTTTTGTGGCGGGCGGGTGATTAGAATATGCCCTTTCTCCATTGTTGATTGTGAACAATTTGCTAAGTCCGGCCTCTCTCTACTCTGTTTGTCTCAAGGCACAACACAATCACTGGAAACAATAGAAACTCAGTAAATGTCTACTAAAGTGAAAGAATAAAGGGCCATATTGAAGTGAAACAGGTGCATTTCAAAACCACTAGTGTAGGTCAGAAACGGTGGCCCACACCTGTTAATCCTAGCACCTTGGGAAGTTGAGACAGGAGGGTTATTTGAGGCCAGGTGTTTGAGGCCAGCCTGGGCAACTTAGTGAGACTCCATCTCTACAAAAAACAAAATAAAAAATTAGCTGGGTGTGGTGGCATATGCCTGCAGTCCCAGCTACATGGGAGGCTGAGGCAGGAGGACTGTTTGAGCCCAGGAGTTCAAGGCTATGATTTCACCACTGCACTCCAGCCTGGGCAAGGGAGTGAGATCCTGTCTCTAAAAAAAAGAAAAACAAAAACAAAAAACCCACTAATGTTGTGAATTGAATTGTGTCCCTCCAAATTTATATGTTGAAGCCCTAACTCTCAATGTGCTGGCATTTGGAGTTGAGGTCTTTGGGAGACCTTGAGAGACAATTAGGGTTAGAAGTGCATGAAGGGAGAGTGGGGCCCTCACTATGGGACTGGTGCCCTTATAAAAAGAGACACCTGAGATCTTGCTGTCTTTCTTCCATGTGAGGACACAGCAGGAAGACTGCCCTCAATAAGGCAGGAAGATGTCCCTCACCAGAACACTACCATGCTGGCACCCAGATCTCTAACTTCCAGCCTCCAGAGCTATGAGAAAATACATTACTGTCATTTAACATTACTCAGTTTATGTGTCTTTGTTATGACATTCTGAGTTGACCAATACAAAAATGAATCAGGATTAAGTTATTTGAGGAAAAAGATTTATATAAACATTACAGGTATTTATGCTTTCTTTTTTTCAATCCTTTCAAAATGGGCATTTGCTTTTTTGAAAGAAAAGGCTATATCAAATGCACTTAGACTGGATATTTCATAGATATTTCATGCTTTTTCCTCAATAAACTTGAGGCCTTATTTTATTTATTTATTTACTTACTTACTTACTTTGGTATTTTCCCGGTAAACTAAGAAGACTATCAGTGGAAAATGAATTAATTTTGCAGAGCAACAATTAATCAATGAGAAAAGATAAATCACCTTGGCCACTGCGTTAACAATTAGGACTCTACATTAGGTTTCCTTTTATGTTTTTACTTACAGATGCCATTCATTAAAAATCTAGTATTCCTTGCATTGTGCTAGATATTACATACTGAATTATTTTTTCTTTGTTTTGTTTGGAGAAAACATTTAGGGTACCCTGGACACTCCTTAATATATTATTTATTTATTCGGCTAACATTTATTGTGAATTGTGGAAACCCAATTCAGCATGTAAAGCCAATCTACGCTGATTTCAATCTAGCATTTTTTTGAGACTGTGACTATAAATTGCCCAGTTCGTATCTGGGAAATCTACTATATAAGCATAGCATATTAACAGTGTATTTTAGATGGACAGTACACACACTATAAAATTTAATGAATGAGTAACATGTTTAAAATTGGGGGAACCGATACCAATTTGTCAACATTTTACCTGGCCAAATAATAACATTAAAAAGAAACAATTAGCACTATCAGTTGTTATCAGTAGTTCACAAATGATGGAGTATGTTAACACAAAATAATTAATAAAATAATCAGAAGAGAATAAAGGATGGTTTTCAGTGTTCACATTTTAATTGATGGATAAAAACATCCACTATGCCCCTTATTCTTCTCATTTCACTCTAAGCTAGTGAAACTTTGTTCCTCTTTTCAACTATTCAAAATTCTTTTCTTTTTCTAATTCTTTGGGCTGCCCATTAAAATAATGGGTAAACCTCGTTTAATTCTATCAGCCTTGTAGGGTCCAAATGAAAAATGCATGTTTACTTACCTGTAATTATTTTATCTCATTTTGTCAAATACTAACCATAAATGATGTTTCTGATACCATGGTTACTTTATATTTCTGCATTTATGCCATATAAATATCTATGTGAAGGCCATAAACCAAAGACTAACAAATGTAACCACAAAACTTACATGTGCGGACCCAATGAAACTGCCCTCGCCATTACAATTCCAAGAATCAGAGTTGTTAAACCTGTAGAGATGAGGGAGATCTGTAAAAGAAAACACAAGGGTGTTGCTAATTTAGAACAGAGATTATTTTATTTAGAATGTTAAATCTTTCTCATTTTTAATTGGGTAAATTTACACATAGATTTTTCTGCCTAATTCCTAAGTAGGTTATTCTTGCATCTTGGTGTTGACAATGTCAAGCAGGTAACTTCTTATCAGATCATAGTCTTGGTTCCCCGCACTCACTCCAAGTAGGTGAGCAAGTATTATATATGACTGTCAACAGCATGCAGTATGGCTTTAAACATTTATGGTGGCTTCTGCATAGAACACAAAACTGGTGATTTTTGCTTATGAAAGTAAAAGTGAAATTATGTTTTCTTTTTTCTTCAAGTCCTACTTTAGTGTCGACATCTGCTTTTTTTCTATCTGTAGTTGCTGCTTCTACTTGTTTTCCTTTACTCTCCCCTTCCAAGAGCACACACTCCTCCCCTTCCTTTTGTTTTTAAGGAGCAGGTAGCTCAGCCTTTCCTCTCTGCTCTCCAGCTCTACTTTTCCTACATGGTTTTGCTCTTTGGTCTGTGTTTCTAGGCCTGTTTTGCCTCTTCCTCTCTGTTCTGTCATTATGTCAACTGGTTAAAACATTAACTGGTCTGTGTGTGTCTGTGTCCTGTGAACTCGTTATGCTAGGTTTGTGTTTCTGGTCCTAATTTTTTTTAAATGAATAAGTACATTATGGTTCCTTTCTCTGATAAGGAAAAATAAATATAAAACTGCTTGTATTTCATGTGAATCTTATTAACCTTGTTTTCTAAGTTGTTAATTTTTAACTAGAAAGAAGTTTCTATTATGAATTGGCTTACCTTCTGAGGAGCATAGAGATTAAACAACATCCCCAAGGATACACAGCTGGAAAGTGGCAGAGAGGGAACTCAGATACAAGCAGCCTTACTCCAGATTAGAGCTCCTAACCACTCTGCTTTACTCATTGAGAGATTTACTTAGATATCTCAATATGATACTTTTAAGGGGTATTTAGGGAAAACGTGCTCAGGTATTAATAATATGATATAATGTTAATAGCTTTCCTTTTATGAATGCTTCACTGCTCAGAAGATAACATTTATGTCTACATTGAATATATGAAATGGAAAATAGTTCAATTATTTTATATAGTTCACAAAAAAGCATGTTTTGATACCATCTTGTTTGTTTCCAGAAGACTATTAGGGATGGTCAGGATACTTTACAATATTATGTCTACCGTCAGCTCTACCTGGAAGGATGGGCTTCATAACTGGATACACAATGTCAAACATAATAGCGAAAAGTAAAATTCAGTCAAATGTTGGATTTTTCAAAATAGAATATAAAAATATTATATAAATAACTCTTCGCAAAAATATCTTGTCAGAATGTTTGGCACTGGCATTATGTAGACACAGTACCAATAATATTTTGGGTAAAATACAAATATTCCTTGCGAGTAAGTACAAATGAACATTTGTAGTGAACTGAATAATGATTTAATTGTTTTCATTAGAAGAGTTCAGTATTCCTCTTCAATAATACAAATTATAAATATTGGCTAACTTCTCAAAAATTGACCAATCAACACATTGAAAACTAAATTCACTGGATGAAAAATAAGCATGATAGACATTGTAACTTACAAATAAAAATATTTTAAGCCATTGAAGTGACTCATTGTTACTTCTTAGTTTAGCTCTAAATTGTTTAAACTACCTACAAAAAAGATGAAACACTTTTCCAATAAATTAGATTTGCTTTAAATATAGTTATTTATATTTTTTAAATTTAAAATGTGCTGTCTGACATCAGTTAGGGTATCTACCTTAAAAAAGAAAAAGGAAGAATATATTAGTTCATATTCATCAACTATCAGTTCTCACAAACTAATGTTTCAAACACAGTTTACTCTAGCATAACTATAAGTAAACTAGAAGAAACTGAAGATAAATGCTGTAATTAAGAACTTTGCCAAGTAGACAATAGATTAATGCAGGCAACAAGGCACATTTCTGTGCCCATTTAACATGTAAAAAATTACCTTTCCAAGCTTTGCTATATCTCGGTACAAGGATAAAGGCAGAGTAAAGGTAACTGTGGAAAGCCCAATAATGAAGTGGCGACCAATAAACAAATTTTCAGGATCAACTAAAACATAATAAATATTATTAAATGTTACAGGTATAAGTAACACATTGGTGACACACTGAATAGCCAGCATTTATTTATAAAAATTACTTAAACATAAATACTACCTCAATGACAATGATTTTGAGTTAATATGCTCCATAAAAACATGCAAAAATAAAAATAAATCACAAAAATACAAAAAATACAAAAAAACTTCAGGATGACTTATACTTCAAATGATGTTGTAATATTTCACACTTAAATTATTTTAATAGCCTCCTAACCAGTTTTCATGCTTCCGCCTACCTTTATCTTCTTAGAGTATACTCTTAACTCAAAACTACAGAATTTCTTTTCAAAGATAAAAAACATTATGTCATTCCTTGCCCAAAACCCTTTAATGACAAAATGCTTCAGGTAGAAAGTAAGCTATAGGAGGATGATACATTTTCTAAGAGTTTTTTTTTTTTCCTATACCCAAGAATCTTGGACAGTAATACTTTAACAAAATTTTAAAAATCAAGATTTAGATAAAAAATATTTGATACAGTTCTATACTTTTGTCAAGAAAGAGGTGGTTTCCCCGAGTGGCAGAAGCAGCTTATTGAATAGGGCGCAAGTCACAGGGAAGCTGCTGCAACTGGTAGACACTGCAGATTCTTGGCTATGGTCATGTGTAAATACAAATAGAAAATTATATATATACATATACACATAATATATATATACACACACACACATATACATACATGGAAATATACACATATAGAAAATTACATATACATATATATTCCATATACATATATAGAAATTTCCATACATATATAGAAAATTACACATAATTATATGTGATGTGTGTATAATCAAATAGAAATGGAAGTTTTAAGAATAAAATAAAACATACAAGGATTTACGTATTTTAAAAGCTGTGCTAATTAAAACAGTCACTTAAGGAGCTATATATCTATTTCAATGAAGACACTATTGTTTACATTTTTAGCTTATATTAAATTTCACTCAGAGATCGTGTCATTATATTGTAACAATGTCTTCAGTAGTACCTAGTCATTGTGCATCAGTTTCTGCAAACTCTAAAGTCTATAGAGATCCAGTCTTAAATGAGTGAATGATTGTGGTAAGAAAATAAAAGCTATTATCCTAAACAATGACACTAATTTTCTTAGATGGCTAATAAACTTACAAGAAAATTTCAAGAAATAAATTTCAAAATGACATAAATGTTTACCACGTATGTGTATTTTATATATGGTTATTAGATTATTAGTATTTTCTCTCTATATAGCGTATATATATATGTATATGGTGTGAGTATATGTGTATGTGTATATATTTATACATATACATGGAATGGAATATTTAATCATGAATAGTTGAACTCAGCCATAACTAGTCATTATAAAAGTAAGAATTAAAACAACAAAACAGGAAAATCAATTCCAAAATCCCTGAACTCACTATTTGCATATTTGTGGTGAACATAATTTGAACCAAATTATTTGTGTGTCTGTTTCTATTTACCCTTTAAGCCTTTTGCTTCATTGAGAAGTTGCTAAGGGCTAGATAAACGCTGGCAGAGTGCTGTAGGATCAACAGGTAGGCACCTAATAACTGAGGTTAAAGGGCGTTGCATAAAGGACATTTTTCACTAACGATCTAATGATGAGATATATTACCTATACTGATCTATCAAAAATGCACACAAGCATGCATTTTAAATGTTTAAACAACAGTAAAGAAAGGTGAACATTGAAATTTTTGAAAATAAAAATTCTGAAAAAATTTAAAAGCATGTAAACATGCTATTTTTTTATACCAGCATTTCTTGCTGCTTTGACTTATATCAAGAACCAAGGCTTTGGCTACCAGAGAAAAGTATAAGTGATTGTCTACTTGCCAATTTAAGACATTAGTGAGGTATTTCAGAAAAAAAAATAAAGCTTTGCTAAGAATTTTGTAATACCTACATCTAAATATACTCTGGGATAATATGCCTCACAAAATATACAAAGTGAACATTATAAACTGTCACATCTCAAAATATTGAAAATGCTGAAAGAATAAAGTTGTGTTCTTTGCCATGTGACCTACATTTTTAAAAGTCATTTTTTATTATTACAAAATTGAAAACCAGGAAGGGGGTTTCAAGGGACTATTAGTTTTTTCTATAATGTTTTATTTTTATGAAGTGTGTTATTTATACATTGTTTGTATAATTGCAAATAAAATTACTGATCAAAATGTTTATATCAGGGAAAGGTAAATTAATTATGGTCACTCCAACTGTACAATAGATACTGTACAGAATACTGAACTTCCATTAATGTATATATATATTTATGTTTTGATATGAGAATATGTTCTTAAAATATTACTAAGAGAAAGAAGTGTGTTATAAAACAAGATATATAATGTTATATTATTCATATGAATATCCGAAATTACATGTATTCTTAAAACTTTGAAATTATGCATTAAAAAGGAAAAAGGAAGGAAGGAAGAGTAAAAACAGGAAGGGGGTTGAAAAGATGGTTTCCACCTGATTGTCCCAAGAAGAAGAGATTGTTAGTATTTTCTATGTTCTCCATTTTACTTGTCTGTGTTTTCTAATACTTTTCCAATAAATAGATGCTACTTTTTGAATAGGAAATATAGTAATAAAATATATTTTTTTGACTGGGCACAGAGGCTCACCTCTGTAATCCCAGCACTTTGGGAGGCCAAGGCAGGTGGATCACCTGAGGTCAGGAGTTCAAGACCAGGCTAAGCAACATGGAGAAACCTCGTTTCTACTAAAAATACAAAATTATCCAGGCATGGTGGCGCAGCTACTTGGGAGGCTGCGACAGGAGAATCGCTTGAATCTGGAGGCAAGGTTGTGGTGAGCCAAGACTGTGCCACTGCATTCTAGCCTGGGCAACAAGAGCAAATTTCTGTGTAAAAAATATATATATGGAATTAGTAATTCTCTTTTGAAAAACCTTAGAGGCCAGGTGAGATGGCTCATGCCTATAATCCCAACAGTTTGGGAGGTTGAGGTAGGCAGATCCTTTGCGCTCAGGAGTTTGAGACAAGCCTGTGCAGCAAAGCAAAACCCCATATCTACAAAATCGGGCGTGGTGGTGTGCACCTGCAGTCCCAGCTACTTGGGAGTCTGAGGTGGGAGGATCACCTGAGCCTGGGAGGTTGAGACTGCAATGAGCTGATTACGCCACTGCACTCTAGCCTGAGCAACAGAGTGAGACCCCATCTCAAAAAGAAAAAAAAAAAGGAGAGAGAAAGAAAAGCCCTGAAAAAATAACAAAAACAAACCCCACAAAAATCCCATGGATCTTAACGATTAAAAGATAAACACAGTTTATATGTAAATATATTTCTTTCTTATTTTTTCTTACTTGTGTATGCAAATAGAAAATTGACATAATTTTCTGTTTACATACACAAGTAAGAAAAAATAAGACATACATTATATTGTATGTCTTGTATTATATTCTGCCCATTTTCTCTTAGCATTCTACCCACTCATGTGGTCTCAGCTTATGCATTCATGCTCTGGAATTTGGGGGCTGGCACAGAAGCTATAGACAGTCCAGGGTAACATTAATGATAGCTAACAGTACTGGATAAGCCTACTGTGTGCTAGGCACTACCTATCTCACCTCTTTTGGTTCGCACAACAATTCTATGAAGCAGATAACATTATGTTTCATAATTTAGAGATGAGGAAACTGGAACTCAGAGAAGACAACGAACCTTCTCATACAGCAGGTCATTAGTGTGTCTGTGATTTGATAGCTATGTCTCCATGATCTCAAGTTCCAATAAACCCTGTGTGAGGAATAGCTGTACTTTCTAGCTCTACGTTTTATTTCATTTTGTTTTGTATGTCTCTAGAATGAGTGATTCAAGCACTAAGAGGAAAGGTGTTTTTGCATCAATCTCCTCAACTGTTATGGCAACTGTAGAGAAAGTCACAGTGAAATGGTGATTACGTAGCTTGGATGAGAAGCTCTTCAAAGCAAAAAGACACATGATCTCTGAATTATTCTAAAAACCATGACATAGTGAAAAGTTGCACAGGGAGTGAAGTTGTAGTGATATGTTGAAAAGGTCTGCTTGAGAATGTTCACACTGATTTTTTTTGTAATTACCCTAAACTGGAAATGACAAAAATGTCCCTAACTGGGCGATAGATACACTATTGTACATCTACAAAATGGGATGCTTCTCAACAATTTGTTAGAAAGAGTAAACTACTGATGTATCTAAAGACACAGCTGAATCTCAAATGCACCTTTCTAAATAAAATAAGCCAGACTTAAAAAAGCAACATATGGTATGATGTCATTTACCTGGCATTCTGAAAAAAAACAAAACTACAGGGAGAGAAATCTCATCAGGAGGCTGAAAGGGGGAGCTGGAGATTATGGTTTGACTACAAAGGGAAATGGGGAAACTGGAGGGAGTGATGGAATTGTTCTGCATTATTTTTATTATTTTTAGAGACAGAATCTCTATGCGGCTCACACTCCTGGGCTCAAGAAATCCTTCTGCTTTAGTCTCCGGAGTAGCTGGGACTACAGGAACATGCTACTGTACCTGGCTTGTCGTTCTTTATTTTGATTGCAGCTGTAGTTATTTGACTATATTCCTCTGTCAAAACTCACAGAATATAGGTTTTTTAAAAATATTTTTTGAGACAAGGTCTCAGTCTGTTGTCCAACCTGGAGGGCAGTGGCATGATCACAGCTCACTGTAGCCTCCACCTCCTGGCTCAAGTGATCCTCCCACCTCAGCCTCTCAAGTAGCTAGGACTGCAGGTGCATGCACCATGTCCTGCTAATTTTTGTACTTTTTGTAGAGACAAGGTTTCACTATGTCGGTCTCAGGCTGGTCTTGAACTCCTGAGCTCAAGCGATCCACCCTCCTCTGCTTCCCAAAGTGCTGGGATATTAGGCATGAGCCACCACACCTGATGACAGAATATAGATTTTAAAGGGCTAATTTTACTGTATTAAATTATACCTTAATACAAATAATGGGGAAAATAGTCTTCTTGCTTATTTAAGAAACCATATAGTTTAAATAGTACATGAAAAAATGTTAGCACAGAGAACTGGTGATATGAACCATAAAGAATTTAAAATATAAAGGACGCTAAGTATATAAATACAATTTTTTTCAAACAGCTAAATAAGAACTAAATTATGTATAAAAGTAGATCAAAACTTTAAGATCAGAATGGATCATGGAAATTGTGAGATACCTAAAGTAATCCAATGATTTTACTTTCAAATTTTTTATTTATAAATTATTATGAATCATGTTAACTATAAATAACTATATAAAATAAATATATTTAAATCCTCAGAATTTTTATTTTGACTTACCTCCTGGGATTCTTTGAAACACTTTGCTCAAAGTATCTCCAGCTATTATGTTGTAACTTATCATTGCTAAAAACATAATTAAGAGTCATCAATAAGCCATCACAATATTTTATTCTAAATATTTTGAAAGTGATCAATTATTACTTCCCAAATATTGACAAAATCCTACTACTTTCAAATGTATATTATGATTACCAGTTTGGACAACTTTAAAGATAATTGGACAACAGATCTATGCTAGAGTATCAATTTGTATTAAAAGAAGAATTTTCTCTTTACAAATTGATTCATCACAGAACATCTTTAAGTAGCAAATACTTAAAATGCAATCTATTTTGTTGTTAAAGTTTGGTTTCCAACACCCCCTTTTCAGGAACACATGTACTGCATAAAGTGAGGACTAATAATAGAAACTTTTGAAGGCACTAAAATATCCCCTCCATTGAAAAAGTAAGACTTTTTTGGGAAATATATCATTAGCCTTCTGTGAAGACATATGGACCTACTGGTTTGAACAATACCTTCTGTAGTACAGATTTTGAAAATAAAGTCCATTTGGCCATTGGTGAACATTAACATTTCATTTTTTAAGAAGTGCTAGGTGACATTTTCACCACTATGGTATAAACTTTAAATAGCACATTGGCCTAGTACATGCCTTCCACAAATCCTTAGCTTTTCTAAATAAATAAATAAATAAATAAATAAAGTATTAAGCCTTATGAGAAATGTGTTCTCTTATTCACATTTTATGCTAGATCATTCCACTTTTTTTGTTTTTACCAAATACAGAAAGCACAAAACATTAACCCTGTGAAAATAACCCTCGTTTTACTTAAATGAAATGGTCAGAAAACAAACCAAAAGGACCAGAAAATAAGGAAGAAAATGATTAAACAAGTAAACATTTAATTAGGAAAAGATTTCAACAACTATAATAATATCTTTAATGACTATTATCACTATTTTATTCAGAAATAACTATATGATTATGCACATAATTGCAATATTTATTTTTCACAGTCAACTTACCTATAAAAGGATACAAAAACTGAAGAACAGAGAGGAGGAGATACCCTGGAAACCCGAAGGTTTTATTGACCAAAGACTGGTAGGTGTCTGTTCCGGAGAGGGCCCCTCCTTTTATCAATAAAACAAGGGAAAAGTCTGTGGCAAGAATATCAATTAAATAAATGTCATATTACATGAAATACAAATATTTTTCATGTTTTAACTTAACTACCATGGAGTAAAAAGGAAATTCTAAAGAAGCATTTAATTTAATGCTACAGTACTAGCAGAGCAAAGCTAATTTTCTTTTCATAAAACATTACCTTTTATGAAACTAATGTTTCCAGTTACATATTTTTCAATCAAGATGCAAATATATACTTAATATACCGATGCAAAGAACAGGACAGAAGAGAAAACAGACTAGAGTCAAAGTGCCAGCATTTCATTTTACTTTCCTGATGAAACCAACACAGTAACTGTTACCAGGTGAGGCTCAAATGTCAAGAAATGGGGTAATCAAATATTTCATAGATATTCAATGCATGAAGACAGAGAATGAAAGGTGTGGTAGAATTTAGAAAATAATAGATTTAGGAGCATTTGTTTTATAATAAAATAAAATTAGTAACTTTATTTTATAGTTATTATGGTTAAGAAAGAGACATTCTATGAAATTTTGCTGTTGAAATTTACATTTTTGGATAGGCATGGTGGCTCAAACCTGTAATCCCAGCACTTTGGGAGGCTGAGGAGGGTGGATCACGAGGTCAGGAGATGGATACCATCTGGGCCAACATAGTGAAATCCCATCTCTACTAAAAATACAAAAATTAGCCAGGTGTGGTGGTGCATGCCTGTAGTCCCAGCTAGCTGGGAGGCTGAGGTAGGAGAATCGCTTGAACTCGGGAGGCGGAGGCTGCAGTGAGCCGAGCTCACACCACTGCACTCCAGCCTGGGTAACACAGTGAGACTCTGCTTCAAAAAAAAAAAGAAAGAAGAAAAAAAAGAAATTTACATTTTTAGAAACTTCCATTCCAATTTTAGAATTGAAGTTAAAGATAGGCATATACAGAAATTATGTAACAAAAAGTCAGTCTTCCTCTTAGTGTTTCCATTTAACTCAATGTTTTTTACAGAGACGTTACAGTTGTATTTAGTACACAGCTACGCACAAGGTGAGATACTTGTTCTCTTTTCCCTCTTTCTCATTTTTATCTACTGAGTAATAAGCAAATGCATTAAAATGCAAGCTATTGCAATATGGTTTCCCCAAGATTCCCTCCCATGTCCGTGAAACAAGATCATCAATAATCTTCAAGTGAATAAATCCAGTTGTTATCTCCTAAACCTTGCCCTTACTTGCCCTTTCAGAGAACTGTTTTTTGTTGTTATTTATCATTCCTTTTTTTCTCAACCATTCTCCTTTGGCATTTGTGACATCTCTTTCTTGTGGTTTTCTTCCAAAAAACAAAAAACTTCCAAAAAAGTTTTTTGGCCATTTATACTCAATTTTTCACAAGTTTTTATTTATTTATTTATTTATTTAATTTTTTTTTTTTTTTTTACTCTGCACAACCCCTGGATTCTTGGACTTTTTTTTCCCACTTTTTTTTTTTTTTTTGAGATGGAGTCTTGCTCTGTCATCCAGACTGGAGTGCAGCGGCGTGATCCCAGCTCACTGCAACCTCTGCCTTCCAGGTTAAAGCAATTCTCCTGCCTCAGCCTCCTGAGTAGCTGGGATTACAGGCATGTGCCACCACGTCTGGGTAATTTTTGTATTTTTAGCAGAGATGCGGTTTTGCCATGTTGACCAGGCTGATCTTAAACTCCTGATCTCAGGTGATCTGCCTGCCTAGGCCTCCCAAAATGCTGGGATTACAGGTGTGAGCCACTGGGCCCAGCCTCTTTTCTCACCCTTCAAAATGTACTAGTGTGATCTAACTCATGCTGTGGTTGCAATTTTCATTTAGATGTTAATAATCTCTAAATTTGTTACTAGCTCAGAACACTTTCAAAAGTTCAGACTTCTACAACCAGCTGCCTAATTAATATTTTGCCTTGAAAATCTCATAGGCAACTTAATTTTAAAATATATATATTCGAATTTGGTTATTGGTTCTGGAACTTGATTCTCCATCCATATTTCTCCAATCTGTGATTAGTTTCCACAGAAACCTGAGAATTTCCCCAGACTTACATTATTGCTCATTAAATTATTTCATTACTTTCTATATTCCTGTGGTTACCAAGTCTATTAATTATTGCATCAGAAATATTAAAATGTAGCCCGTAATTTGTAATCTCTACTTGCCTTATGGTAGAGCTTTGGCCTTTGTAATTTCTTCTTTGGAGTACTGCAATAATCCCCTGCTAGTTCTTTTATCCACCAATCTTGCCCCTCACCAAGACACCTTTGATTTCCCTTCCCTACCAAGATATTCTGAACATTCTCCCTCCACCAAGTGGATCTGGTCATAGATGACCATAAATCTAGTTGTGTCTTCTGCTTAAAATATCTGAGGGAGACCCATTAATGCCTTTGGATAAAAATTATTCATTAGTTGTGTGACCTTGGGTGAAAGAATTGACTTTCCTGAGCTCATCTGTAAAGTAAGGCAATATGGCACCCTTAAAGAGCAGTGTGAGGATTATGGTGTTTAAATGTCCACCACAATGACTACTGTGTTATAGAGGCTGAGTGAGAACTTAAGCTATTTCTACCTATTTTTGAAAAGCTGCATGTGATGGTGGGAAAAGTATTGTATTTGGAGTCAGATAATAGTGATAGCGACCACAAACTACTAGCAAATGTTTAACACAAGGCTCTTCTGCGTGGTAGGTCTTTTTCCAAATACTATTCTTTTAAAATCTTTACAGCAACCAGAGGTAGGCACTATTATCGTGCTCATTTAACAGATGAGAAAAGTGAGGCACATAAGGTTAAGTAAATTGATCTCTATAGAGGTAGTAAAACAAGAATCAGGAGTTAGGGCTTAGTAGTCTGGCCTCAGACTCCATGCGCTTAATTAAAATCCCAGCTCTGTTGCCAGTAACTTCAGACCTTGGCTAAGTCATTTTAATATATTGAAATCTCAATTTTCTCCTCCAAAAAAGTAAAACATAAACATCTGCCTCAGAAAGATTTCACAGCATGCTCAGCATCTAGCTCAGGGAGTGTAATGATTATCATTACATGAGAGCCTTCCTATCTGCCTTTGCAAATCTCTTCAACTTCCCCTCTCCATTTGCAAACAACAACCCTGCAGTTTAGCCAGACTGAATCACTTGTTCGTTGCATTTTACATTTCCACATTTCCATCTGCTTCCATTTTCTCTGCTAACTTAAATTTTTTTTTTTTTTTTTTTTTATAACTACTCAGAGGAAGTATCTCCTCCTAGAACATTCCTGCTCTTTTGAGGCTAGGTTAAATCCCAGTGTCTGTCATCATGTACATATTTTTATTATGGTATTTTTTTTATAAAATAGTATAATTATGTTTTTTTTTCCTGCTTGACACACTATATTGGGAGCTTTAAAAAAGCAAGGATAATGTTTCTCATTGCTTTATCTGGCACACTGATGATCAGTACATATTTACTGAATGAATCAATGATCAATATAGCATGGTTGCTATATGTCTACCCATCTGTCTAATTTAATGTGATAAATGACCTAATAAATAGATTCTTATTTTAATTAATTAATTAATTGTTGAGACTGAGTCTCACTCTGTTGCCCAGGCTGGAGTGTAGTAGCATGATCTCAGCTCACTGCAACCTCTGCCTTCTGGGTTGAAATGATTCTTCCGCCTCAGCCTCCACAACCTCCTGAGTAGCTGAGACTACAGATGTGAGCCACCACGCCCAGCTAATTCTCCTATTTTTTGGTAGAGACAGGGTTTCACCATGTTGGCGAGGCTGGTCACAAATTCCTAACCTCAAGTGATCCACGTGCCTCAGCCTCTCAAAGTGCTGGGTTATAGGCCCGATCCACCGTGCCCAGCCCTAATAAGTATTAAGAGATTTTAAAATATTCTGCAAACACAAAGGACATAGCAATAAATTCTACTTCCTTTGCTTTAAATTAGGAACTGCTTCACAAAAAAGTTGAATAATGTCTTGAAGGAAAAACAAGGTTTCACCAGGTAGAGAAGAAAAGGAATGTCAGGCAAGAGGACTACGAATGGGAAGACGATGTGAAAACTTATTCTATCTGTGGGTAACAGAATTCTCCATAATGGCTGAGAACGTCTGCATGTGACTGTTGGTGACAGAGTGAGAGAAAAGTTAGAATAATTGGAATGAGACTAAAAATGCAGACTATGGCCAAACTATGAAGAAATTTAAATGTAATATTTTGTTGTTGCTGCTATCCTTACAGTGTCTCGGAATGTTTTGATTGGGGGAGTTTACAGAGTTCAGGCTGAGGTTTCATAAAAATTGCTTGTCGCAGTATGGAGGACTGATCAGAAAGCAGACAGATGCTGGAGGGAGGGAAACTGAACAGCTCACTGGTCAAAAAGGAGAACCGATGAGGACTTGGTCACAGAGAGGAGGCAACCAGTTTCATAGATGGTATGAAGGCTTGTTGAAGAAGGGTATGGTTGGGATAAGAACACAGAACATTCTATAAAAGTTCAAAATGATTGCTTAAAGTTAAGAATGTGTTAAGAATTTAGTCAATAATAAATATAAATGCTTTCATCTGCTTGTAAAATACAGGATATAAATATATTCCCTTAAAAGTTTTACATATCTTAAGTATTAATCACTGTAATATTTTGGTCTCCCTTTAAATATATCGAATGCAACTTTTAAAAAATTCGTGGATGAATCTATGTTACTTAACAGAGGACTTTTCTTTTAAATCATATTATATGCTCAGGCAATAAAAATTATTTTACGTTAATCAACAATTTGAAAATCTTAAAGCAAATTACAATTATTTGCTGTAAATGTTTATAATTATTTTTGTTTCCAACATTTCACAAACATGAAAACAGAACTTAGAAAAGCTTCCTGTTGAACTGAACATACCTCATTGGTGGCCTTGAAAGGCAAAATAATAATTCTAGAGGCAAACCATTGATTAATTATAGCTCCAATCTAATAAAAATTCAGTATTATGCCTTACATATAGATTTTGCTCTTAAAAGTCTAATTAAAAAAAAATGAATCAGCCTATAACTTTTTTGGCTTTTGTGGAGTCATTCTTTATTTCTCAGTTATTTAAGATCATGCAAGTAAATTTATGAGTTAGTAATTTCCACCAATAAGTAAATTTGCAATATGTGAATTTACAAAGAACTTCTCACAGTTATTGTTAGAGGTTTACATATAGCATTAGTTGAAAAGTTATTCACATTATAATTTTTTTATGTGTAATATGATTTGGCTTTAGTATACTGTTCATTTTCTTCAAGTTCTGAACTCTTGGGTGATGCATATTTTTAAATTTGTTCTACCTACCTGTTTACAATGTGTATAAATATTTACAGTGCACTTAAATAAATGATAGTGATTAGGGTGGAAATTAATTATTTGTCAGTGCTGATTGGGAAACAGGAAATTTAAGAATTCCAAGGGCAAATCTTTGAATGAGATGATGATGATGATGATGATGATGATGATTTTGAGACGGAGTCTCACTCTGTCACCCAGGCTGGAGTGCAGTGGCTCAATCTCAGCTCATTGCAACCCCCACCTCCTGGGTTCAAGTGATTCTCCTGCCTCAACCTCCTGAGAATTTTTTTTTTTTTAGTGTAATAAATGCTCTAATAAGTAGACTGCAATTTTTAAACACCAGTAACTCTTCATAAGCACAAAGTTATAGGTCCCATGCTGCTAATTTACAGGTCTTAAGTTATAAATTAAGAACTGTAAGAACTAGAAGCAGTTTAGGTCTTGAGGGTGGGGGTGATAGGAAGAAGGCAGGGAGCTCAATGCCTCTCTAGCTTTGAATTTGCAACCTATTACATGCTTTACTGTCTCTTCCTCAGTCTGAGAAAAAATAGCTGAGTTTTGGGCAGGTCTTGGAAGCCTGAGGTTTTATAAGGGATGGCATTTTGGCAGGGTCTCTAGAAGCAGAGCTGAGATCTAGATTCTTGGGCAAGGGGCCTGTGGATGGAGTGCTCCCTGAAGAAGAGGAATGAGAAGTCAGGGCAGGTGAAAGAGCTCAGCAAGGTGGTGGAGCTCTGGAGCTCCAACTGTACCACACACACATTGGTCCCTCATGGAGGCAAGGAGGCCCCCTTGAGGCCCAAGCCAACACTCCAGACCAGAGGGCAGCTGAGGTGTTTTGCACTAGCTGGTAAAAGGGCATCTAATCCACCACAGCAGCAACTCCTGTGAGTTGTGTCTATCTGTAATCATTGCCACCTCTTTTACAGTGATCCAAGGCAGAGGAAGGACGCCGTGTTTGTCATAAGGTGAGATGGGGGCTGACAGAGTGGGGATGAGGACAACAAAAAGAGGAGATGATTATGAGTTGTAAAGCCTGCATTTAAATGGGGGAGTGGCAAAATGTGGGTGTGAATGAACTGTTTACATGAAGAGGGGAAGCAAAAGAGAAGATGTAATGTAGAAGCAACTTATTGCTGCATTTAAAGATAGTAGCAGGCAAGAGTGTGGGCAGGCATAAACCAGGCGGAGAGGGGTGATGAGCCCTGCTAGTTGATCACCTGGGCTTCAATTCTACCTGCACAAACAACAGCTGAATAAGGTTGTTCATTCACACGCACCTGCCTACGAAGCCCTGCCGTCTGCACTTTGAGAGCATACTCTTCTCTTAGCCTTCATGAAGCTTTAAAATGACTTCCCCATCTACAACTTTCTGCATGAAGTGAAAAAGGCACATGAAAAGGATTTAGGCTTGGTAATATATAATGCTCTTCTACTTTTTCTAATCTGTTTAAAGGATTAGTAAGAAAAGTAAATCTCCTCAGGCATAAATGCTTAAATTCTTTAGGATTCCTTGATGCACTTTTTAATTAACGAGAAAATTCAGTTGCAGCATCTGCATGCGTGTGTGTGTGTCTGTGTGTGTAGTCATTGCACAACTGAAGTCACAGCAATAAGAAATTATATAGTATTTTACCTGTAACATATGAAACCCAGAATAAAAGCAACATTCCCAAAGGAAACCCAGCTTGCTTCATTGAATAAGGCAATCCTGAAAAAAACATAAAATGCCCCACCCCTCACATTAACAAGAAAGCTAAAAATACAGAAATTCCCCGCCCTCAATTTCTGCATATAACAGGTAAAAATCAATGTATATTCTTATATGACATATTTGTAAGTTGCACATAGGACAGTATTAATATTAACTGTTAGGTATTAATAGTTATTTTGGAATAAATTGTTATTAGCTTAGGGACAAGTCAAGAGAGCAAGTTTATGAGGTGATGGAATAAGACTTAGAAAGCAGCAAATGGAAAACAAAAGCCAGTTCACACAAATAACATTGACTTTAGAATAAGAGTGACATAGCCCTGGAATATGTGGAAACTCATTACCTCAAATCCTTCCTTACCTGCTAGCCAAGAAAGCAGACAGACAGGATAATAAAGAGCACAGAAGGGTTATGAAATACTAAGAAAGACAGACTCTGGAGTCAAAATTGGGCTATTATGTAGGAAAAAATGAGAGGAAAATGAGAAGGCAAATATATTTTTTTATAATGCTGAAATGGATACATAAAATTATTTCATATAATTTTGGGGGAAATGGACAATTTTAGATTATGGACTGTAAAATATTTAAAACAAACACAGTTGAAATATTTCCACTCAAAATTTTTATTCTCTGAAAAGCTTTCCCTTAAAGAAAAGAAAACAAGCTGCTGAGCAGAATTCAGTGGTGCTGGTTAGCATTGCTGACATGGCTCAGTTTAACATGTTCACATCAGGAATCAGCTCTAGAATTCTAAGTACAGCTGCCCATACCTTCATGGTACATGGAGGTAGAATTGTAAACAAGTCTTTCCCCCTGCTTCCTTCTACTTTACCTCAGGTAACTCTATTTTATGTATGATTTGGGGGGGAAAAGACTACCCATAGAAAATGTAAAATCAAGAACCATATTAACTTGTGAAAAGTAAGAAAAGTAAACTCAATCCAGATAAATGTTTAATTTTCAGAAGATGATAACTGAGAGGAAAATGTTAAAACTTTATAAAACACTGAATTCTCAAAAAGTATTATATTTTGCAGGATTTTGTTTTGTTTTTTTCTTGTCTTTTCTGAGATAGGGTGTTTTCAGACACCAAAAAGAATAATAACCACCGAAAATATGGCAGCCTTTATTACTGTGATGCAATGCACTCAACTTTTTTTCAGAAAATTTCCCTTGCTTCTAATACAATGGGAAAATATGAGCTATTTATTTCTTTTAATTCTGGTTGTATGGCTCCTTTGGTAGGAAAATCATATGCATTTTCAATTAACAAATTTGCATTGCTGACGGAATGATATTTAAAATTAGTATATCGTAATAATTTTGTACTTTAAAATTTAATATTGTATAGATAGGTAAAGTGTATGAATTTAATTTTTCATAAGATTGGTATGTTTTCATATTAAACTTTTGCATCCCCAATATTTACAAATATCTGGAAGTTTTATAATTCTAAAAGGTTAAAGAAAGATGATTCAAATGATGGAACTTCAGTCAGAGGAAAAAGTAATTAGGTAACACTAGCAATCAACCACGCAGCCTACAGCAAAAAGAGTCACTACCACCCATATGCATTTTCATCTTCATCCACCACATGTGGAAGATACTCTCAACTGTGGAAAGAGTGTGAATTGCAGCCCCATCTTCAGTATAAAAGACACCCATACATACTGTTACATTAAAAAAAAAAAAAAGGAAGGCTTTTATGAAACAAAATTACCAATTTTCTTATATAAGTATTTTTTTCTTTAGAAATAATTAATGAACACTAGCAGCATAGGGAGTCTTAAATTTTGCCCTTTCATTTAAAATTTAAAACAAAACAAAATACACTTACCTATTATACCAGATCCTATAATTGAGTTGACAACATTAAAAAGAGCAGCAGACTGACAGGTTTTCTCTTTATACTCATGTTCAGAAACAAGGGTTTCTCTGTCATCTAGATCTCTCTATTTTAATAGATAAAATAGCAATTATAAGCAAATATTAGCTCAAAAATTAGAAAAGTAACAAATATGTAAGGCAGGATACTAGCATGATATTTCTAGTCATAATAAGTAATGTCACTAATGAAAATAAAACGATGCCAGGATAACAGTAATAAAAAATAACAATAATAGCTGGTAATTCAACGGAGCTTGGCAAGCAAACTCCATCCTAAAATTTCCAGATTACAGCTGCCCCAGCTGCTAAGTACCGTATCGGTTAGGATTTAGTGATGTGATTCTGTGAAATTAAAGTGCCTGCTAAGGAAAAAAAAAAAAAAAAAACAAAAACTCAGATTAAAGCAAAACTTATTCTCCCAGAGAACATTACACGGTGCTGAACTAAGACCCCAGGTGAAGGTAGCTGACTTGACCTGTTGCCACGTGAATAAAATTTCCAGAAAACTGGCTTCAGAGCCTGCTCAGTGTCTAGTTTTACCTGCGGCGGGATGACAGGCTCCTCCTCCTGGTAGCCCATAGCTGCGCGGTGGTCCTGAGCAGGTGGGAGATGCTGAGGCTGGGTTCCCGCTCGCACCCGGCCAGCCTCCTCCTCCACCTCGCACGCAGCCGAGGTCCGCGCGGCCGCAGAGCTGCAGGGAGCTGGTTCCACAGGCGCCCCGGGCCCCCTCCGCAGGCAGCGAGGGCTGCAGCCCCAAGATCTCTAGGCCGTCGCAGCCTGGGGCGCTTTTCCACCGGAGTTCGTCCAAACGTATTTTTCCTCCGGATGAGGAGACGCTGCAGGACGCTTCTGATCCGGGCAGCTCTGTCTCCCCGCCTCCCCGCTCCATACCCCCCTTCCTCAGAGAACAGGGAGAGCTACTCTTCCCGGAGCTGCAGAGGACAACTTGTTCCACCCACGCTGCCCTGCCCAGATGGCACAGTTATGACGGCCTCGTTGCAGCCCATTCCTAAGTTACCTGCTCCTTTGCTGGGTTCTGAAGCCCAGGTAAGAGCGCAGAAGCAGCCTTTGGCCCGTGGGACATCTTCGCTATTAGCACCTCCTCCTCGCTACACCTCTTTAATGGCAGAGACGACGGGTGAAAATTTAGCACTTTTATTATAAATGGAAATTGAAAGACTCGTGAGAAAATGAATAGCAAAACAAAAAACTTTCCTAGGGTTTTAACTAACTTGACCTCTGAGCATGCTTTGGTCGAAGGCTTCCTGGTAACTTTTTAGAAAAAGGAGCCGTAGAGATAATGAAAGTGGGTTGTTACTGGATTCTGGAAATGAACCTTGAAAACGGAAAGAGAAGTACAAGTGCTTGGGAAAGGGATGGCACCTACAGTGTCAGAGCTAGACAGAATCTTCAATGACCATCTATTCAGTCCTTTTACATTACAGATGAAGCAACAAGCCCAGAGAGTATTCAGTATCAGAGACAGAATTCATGAAAGAACAGCCTCAGGGCCAATAAGAGCGGGAATATGCCATTATACTTACCAAATTCAGTCCTCCCTTGATATCCACGGGGGATTAGTTCTGGGACCCCTGAAGATACCAAAATCCGGGAATGTTCAGGTCCCTGATGCTAAACGGCATGGTATTTGCATGTAACCCAGGCACATCCTCCAGCATACTTTAAATAATCCCGAGATTATGTATAGCACCTAAAACAGTGTAAATGCTATTTAACTAGTTGTTATACTGTATTGTTTAGGAAATAAGAAAAAAGGGCGTATGTGTTCAGTATAGTCACAACCATCCTAGCCCTAACTACATTTTGTTCTGGTTGAATGCATGGATGCGGAACTAGGGCTATGAGGCCAACTGTACCTAATTAAAGAGGTTCTGTTTCACACATATTTGCTTACAATTATGAAAAAGGTTTAAAAACCATGGGAAAACAAAAGACTTATAAACTTTATATACACTCTGCTGTCAAATTAACAAATGTTAACATACTGTCATACTTTTTTCAAATTGTAAAAGTAAACACAATGTCTCAATAGGAACCCCCTTGACCTTCTCCATGCCGTTCCCCAGGCCTTCATCCTTAGAGTCATCGGTTCATCAAGTTAGTGTTATCTTTGCTATTCTTGCTTTTTATTTTAATTCATTCATTTATAGCCATAAACAATACATAACATTGGCTTTTGTGTTTTCAAGATTTACAAAGATGGTGCCATATTGTACATGTCATTTTTCCACTGGCATTTTTGTTTTCAGCATGTATGATATAGATATATGCAGATATGTTTTTTTTCATTTTATCTAACACAATTAAGTATGGCTGACTTAACTGTTACCTACTGAGAGATATTAAGGTTGTTTCTCATTTTACTCTCTTCCAGAGCATAAAAGTGACAGTTTCTCTAGATGTAGAAGTGTTAGGTAGTGGGGCATGAACACTTTCAACCTGATTAATTTTTTTTTTTTGAGATGAAGTTTCGCTCTTATTGCCCAGGCTGGAGTGCAGTGGTGTGACCTTGGCTCACTGCAACCTATACCTCCCAGGTTTAAGTGATTCTCCTGCCTCAGCCTCAGGAGTAGCTGAGATTACAGGTGCCTGCACCCATGTCCAGCTAATTTTTTGTATTTTTAGTAGAGATGGGGTTTCACCATGCTGGCCAGGCTGGTCTCGAACTCCTGATCTCAGGTGATCCACCCACCTCGGCCTCCCAAAATGTTGGGATTACAGGTGTGAGCCACCGCGCCTGGTCTTCATTAAATATTATAAATTGCTTTGCGAATTGATGATATGAACTTCACTTCTACCAACAGAGGTGGAATTCTTATTTTTCTACATTGTCTGCAACATCAGGACTTATTTATCTATTTTTTAAGCTTCATCGTTCTGCTGGATTTTTAGGTGGCATATAATTATTGTATTGTCCTAATTTACACTGAGGTGGAAGATATTTTATATAGTAATTAAATATTTGCATTGTTCTCTTTGTGAATTTCATTTTATTTGCCCATTGAATTTGGACTGTGAATTTTTTCTATTGATTTATATATTTGTGGTGGTAACCCTATTTCAGTTATATGTTTTGTACGTGTATTCTCCCAGCTTCTTGCTTTTAAAATTGTTTTTCTTATTATTTCTGTGAAGTTACAATTTTAATATTAGTAATCTTAATCCTGATAGATTTGCACTGAGAAGGAAAAATTACAACCCTATTTTACTCAAAAATGTATATATGCAAAAATTCCAAGAAAAATATTAGCAAATTGCATCTATCTGTTTATGAAAATGTTAAGAAATCATAACCAAGTTGAATATAGCCCAACTATGAAAGAATGACTTAATTAACAATAAAGTTTATAAATATAATTTCCAACATTATTAGGTAAGAAAAAACCATGTTATTTCACTAGATTCAGGAAAAAACACTTGATAATATTGAATTCTTGATTTAAAAAAACCCTTTGTAAATCAAAAATATAATACAACTTCCTATAGTGATAAACTATAGCAAAGAATTTTCATTATGGGGAAATTTTAGAAGTATTTCCATTTAATCAGAAGTGAAAAAAAATCAATGATTGTGACTTTCATTTAACTTGATATTGGCTTTCCTGGTTTAAAGCAATAAGAAATAAAAGAGAAATCAGATATGAGAATTGGAAAGCTAAAAATAAAATTGTCATCATTTTTAGATGATACAATTGTTTGTATAGAAAAACCCAAAATAATCTGAGAGAAAATAATTAGAAATAAGTAGAGTGTTTAGGAAGCTGATTAGTATAAGATTAGACTAAGAATATATTAATTTCTCCACAGAAACAGCAAATAACTAGATATTATAATTAAAAAGTATATAATAGTATCAGAGAATATTTAATACTAAGGAATATATCCAACCAAGGAGAAAAATGTACACAGTATCTTCAGAGAAAAATACAACAATCAAAATACATTAAAGAAGGCCTAAATAAATTGGGAGACATACCATATTTATGAATCAGAAAAAATATTCTAAAGATATCAAATCTGACCAAGTTGATCTATTAATTAAAACAATTAGTCTTACCACCACATTGACAACAAATCTCTGTCAAACTTTCCTTTTTTTAATTACAAAAGAAAAATATTTGTCTTTTAAAAGTAGAAAATAAAAAGGAGAAATTTTAAATGTTCAGTTATTTCCTCTCTCAGTTATAACTTTATTTTAAATATTTTTTTCAATATATTAGGTTGGTACAAAAGTAATTGCAGTTTTTACCATTAAAGACAAAGCCTAATATTTTGCACCAGCCTAATATTATATGTATGTGTTGTTCTGTGTGTGTGTGTGTGTGTGTGTGTGTGTGTGTGTGTGTGTGTGTGAGGATATAGGCTCTGGTGGTCTTAAAATATGTCCACGAATTCTCTGACACTCCTCTCTTCAAGAAGTGGAGCTTAATTCCCTTTCCTTTGAGTGCAGGTATTATTTAGTGACCTGCTTTCAATGAACAACATATGACAGAAGTGATGTGTGTACATTCTGATACTAAGTCACAAAATTAATTGTGGATTCTGCCTTGTTCTCTTTCAGACCACTCACTCTGGGAGAAATCAACCACTATGTCATGAGGAAATTCAAACTGCCTATGGAGAGAGGCCCACATGGTGAGGAAGTAAAGCCTCTTCCCAATACCACGTGAGTGAGAAATACTAGAAGGGGATCCTCTAGCCCCAATCAAGTTTTCATATGACTACAGCCCCTGCCAGCATCCTAACAGCAATCTCGTAAAAGGCCATAGCAACAGCCAGGTGTGGTGGCTCATGCCTGCAATCTCAGCATTTCGGGAGGCTGAGGCAGGCGGATCAGCTGAGGTAAGGGGTTCAAAATCAGCCTGGCCAACATAGCAAAACCCCGAATCTACTGAAAATACCAAAATTAGCCAGGTGCAGTGGCATATGCCTGTAGCTGAGGTAGGAGAATCACCTGAACCCAGGAGAAAGAGGTTGCAGTGAGCGAAGATAGTGCCACTGCACTCCAGCCTGGGTGACAGAGTGAGAGTCTGTCTCCAAACAAAAAAGACTCTAGTAAGGACCCCTTAACCAAACTGCTCCCAAAGCCTTAGCCCACAAAAATATGAGATATTAATTTATTTTTTTAGGCCACTAAGTTTTGGCATTATTTGTTATTCATCAATAGATAACTGATATAGGCTCTTTCTATACATATTTTTGATAATTTTTTAAAAAGAACTGTTTCTTAATTTCACAAGTATTATTTAATATAATTTCAAAATATTATATTCTCAATGAGAAAACTCAACAAAAAAGAGACACATAAAATCACTAACAATTCTCCCATGCAGAGGTAAACAAAGTTATCATTTTAGAACCCTGAAGTTTAGTCAGATTATACAGTATTTAGTTTGTTGAGGTATATATTCACATGTGCAAAATTAGTTTTATTTAGTCTGTCTTAGCCCCAGGCAGAGGCTATGGAAACTTGACTTTAACAAATATAGAGATCCTTAATTTGAGCTTTTTATCAAATTATATAATTTTGTAGATCATATGCTAAGCCTTTGTAGGATTATTACGTTTCATCATTATTTGGTTACAGTCTAGACGAGGTGACTTCCAAGGGTACCTAGCTGTCTTAGAAATAATAAAAGAAGACTCTATCTTGGCAGAAATTCAAATTTAGAAGGCTCTCCCTGATGTGTAATCTGACTCCTTTCTGATATTAATTAAGGTTCAAATTTGAATGAGACTAGAGATAATAACTTTCAATCCATATCCCTGGGAAAGAGTTACTTTTTCCTCAACCTTAGAAATGAGTCTGTAAGAGGAGTACTTTTATGTGTGTGTGTGAAAAACTAGATGCTTGACATTCTCCACAGTATTGGGTTATTGGCTTCATTGCTGTAACAAACAGAGCACCAATATGCAGATTTCATACAAGATAGACCTTACTTTCTCTCTTTTTAAATTTTCCAGATGTAGGAGTCCTCAGTCTTTGTTGGGAAGTCTTCTCAGATATGTTCAACTAAATAATCAAAATGTATCCTTTTTTTAGGATTAATCACCTTAAACATCATTTTTGTAAATATTTTCTGTATTACATACTTTACTCATGAAATAATACCTTATTTGTGTGGTGCCATATTATTATTATTGTGTAATTAAGTTACTTCCATGTTTTCCAATTTAATCATTAGAATTCTGTAAGTTCGCTGCAGTGACATTTCTGGTTAGGAGTTAGAGTGGATGGGGTGCCAAGCAATAAGGTAAGTATTAGTGTAAGTAAGCCCTGGTTTGCCCAAGACAGTTCTCATTTAGGGTTCTTGTCCCAAGTAGCATTTTATTAATCCATTCTTCCATTGATATTAAAAAATACCTGAGACCAGGTAATTTATAAAGAAAAGAGGTTAATTGGCTCATGGTTCTGCAGGAGGTACAGGAAGCATAACACTGATGTCTGCTTCTGGGGAGTCCTCTGGAAGCTTAAGGTCACGGCAGAAGGCAAAGCAGGAGCAAGAGAGCGAATGAGTTGCTACACACTTTTAAACAAGCAGATCTCGAGGGAACTCACTATGGCGAGAACAGTACCATGGGGAATGGTGCTAAATCATTCATGAGAAATCTGCCCCCAGTTACCTCCCACCAGGCACCATCTGCAACACTGGGGATTATATCTCAATATGATATTTGGGTGGGGACACACATCCAAACTATATCAAGCATCTTTGTCATTCTCAGAAGTGTCCCTGTTGGGCTGAGAGTTTACAGTATCATGCTACAAAGGGACCTATGGGGCAATAATCTCACCTAGTATGTACATAACACTTCAGAGTTATCTCTTGTGGAATCCAAGCTAAGAGAGGATGCAGATCTTAAAAACATGCATTTTGGGTTATTTAGTTAGTATAGTGTATTGGGAGCTCAGGCACTGGAATCAGAAAAAAAACTGGGTCTGAATCAAAGTTCAAGAGATCTTGGCCAGTTGCTTCACTCTTTGAGCCTTAAAGTACTTATCTGTAAAAAGAGAAAATGAAGAGTACCTCTCTCAAAGCAGTAGTTGTGGAAATTTAATGAGATAACTTTTTAAATTTTAGTTGACAAATAAGAATTGTACATATTTATAAGGTGCAGAGTGATATCTGATACATGTATAAAATGTGTAATGATCACATCACTATAATTAGAATATCCATCACCTCATTGATTATTTGTGTTATGGGCATTCAAAATTTTCTCTTCTATCTTTTTGAACATAGACAATAAACTGTTACCTATAACCACCCTACAGCATGATAGAACATTGGAACTTATTTCTTCTCTCTAGCTGTAACTTTGGAGATGACCTAGACTTCTCTTAGTTTCCTAAGGCTGCTGTAAATAAAGCACCGTGAACTGGGTGACTTAAAACAACTGAATTTTATTGTCTCACAGTCCTGAAGGCTAGAAGTCCCAAATCAAGGCATCAGCAGAGTCATGCTCCCTCTGAAACCTGCAAGGGAGAATCCTTCCTCACTTCTCGTAGTTGGCTTGTAGATACAACACTACAATCCCCCATCTTCACACTGCATTTTCCCTGTGTCTCTATACACTGTTTCCTCTGTGCGTGTCTTATCTGTGTCTGAGTTCAAATCACCCCCTCCATTTTTTTCAAAAATTAGGATACCTATTATATTAAATCAGGGCCCATCCTAATGGCCTCATCTTAACTTGACTATACCGGCACCTACATCTGTTTCCATAGAGGGTTGCATTCTGAGGTAGCAGGAGTTAGGACATCAACATATCTTTTCAGGGAGACACAATTTAACCCATAATGCTATTTTTAAAGCATTTATTTGTTTGGCTCATAATAAGCTCTTATTGATGTTTTCTGCTCATATATTCAAACAGAAAAATACTTTGTTAGACCAAAATCATATAAGGTAGAGGGAATTTTGGTCACTGCAAGAGAAACTGCTATTTGGCTTTAAATATTTATTTTTCCTTCTTCCACCCTGAGAGAGACTCTTGACTGTGGCTACCTGAAAAGAGAACTGAAATGTACATTCTAATTTATAACTGGTTGTGGTCATAGAGCTAAATTTGACCAAGAAGATACAGGTGACGGTCCTTAATGAAAAGGAAAATAATGCCTTACCTTTCTTTTGTTCCTTCTCATTAGCCAGAATGCAGAGATGTGGTGGCTGAAGATGGAGCTTTTGCCTGAAGCAATCACCTGTTGGAAACTTCATGCTGAAAATGCCCGAGTAATAATACAGAGGGGATCTGGGTCCCTGGTGGATATTCCAAATTTGGGTTGTTCATGGTGATATGAGAAGACAATAAGCTTCAATTTTGCCTAAATAACTGTCACTTGGGGTTTTCTGTCATTTACAGACAAATCTGACCTAGATTAATACACCTCTGCTGGGTACCAAGACCAATCTAATAATCAAGACGGTTTCATTCCATCTAGATATTTCTCTATAACAGGACCTAAAGAAGTTCTTTAACTTCCGCAATTCATTTCAAATACTGCTTTTAATTAACAAGAAGTTTAAATGATGCAACAATGTAATAGGGCTGAGAAAATGTCATAAAAGTCTAACACAGTCATAGGTAAAGTACTTGTAGTAAATTACACAGAACAAGGGTGATGGCAATCCAGGCCATCTGTGTTGGTCACAGCACACATAGACGATAGTTTTCAGCTCTGGAAGCCATAATTTGAGGAAAGGTACAGATAAATTGGGACATTTACGATTGAGAGGGATCAGAATGATGAGAGGATATTGCGTCTCACAGTGCTGTAAGTAGCCAGAGAACAATGATTCAAAGCTGGAAAGGCTCACTCAATATAACCAATGGCTTTATACCCTAATTACTTAGAGATGTCCTGGGTTAAATTGAGTGGTAAATTGTTACTAGAGATACTTAAACCTAAGCTTGACCACTGGGCAAGGATGTTGTAGGGGATGATGAAGGATAGAAAGGGTGTGAGGTATTCTCCTTTGCTCGTGAGTAAATAGAAACTTACTTGAGCTCCTTTAGGAACGGGGAAAGTGGTGATTAGAAAAATTTTTATAGTGAATCTAGGACTAGAAAATTTGTCAAGATTCCAGGTATCCCTAGATTTTTTTTCTCTGGCTATCATGGCCACTGTGATCTCTTTCTCATGGAATCCTACCTTTTTTCTGTAGGTCTACTTCATTATCCTCTTGCAACTGACTGGTTAGTCACTTAGTTCTCTGGGGAAAATTCCAGAGCAAGTGAGTCTGACAGGCTTAGCTACATACATTTGCCTCCACTGAGCACAGCCTGTTGAACCACACATCCTCTTAAGAGGCTGCCAGCTGTTAACAGATAAACTTAATCACATTAACACTTTAAAGAGTTTATTTGAGCAGATAGTGATTCATGAATTTGCAGTGCCAAACCACAAACAGGTTGGGCTCCACTGAAGGGGAATAAGAGAAAAACTTTTATAAGTTGTTCTCGAAAGCAAGGCAAAGAAAATATTTGATTGATTAAAGTAGCTTTAAAGTCCCTAGTTAGAGGTTAGTTGGCAGTTTCTGATTGGTTAAGCTTAAGTTTCATTTTTCTAGGCTATGACCCTTTTCTCTGAGCTCGGTTTGAGTTTACATGTATGAACTCAAGAGGCTAGAGCCACCTCAGTTTGATGGTTTCCCAATTAATTATTTTAACACAACCTAGGGATGAGCTGTCCTTGGGCTAGTTACCCATCCCTCATCCAGTCAATGGGCCACTGTGCCAGCTACAGTGGCTTCCCTACAAAGCAATGAGGAGTGGGAACGGAGAAAACAGCTTGAGCTGAAGGTGGGTTTCGGCAGTGGCTTGTACTATGGTTTGTATACATGGAAACACTAGATAGGATTAAAATTCCTCTCCCACTTGTAATTCCTCAATTCCCTGATGCTAGTAAAATTAGAATTCGACCTTATGTTTGAAAATAAGATAAGGGGAAGGTATTAGTCCGTTTTCATGCTGCTATGAAGAAATAACCAAGACTGGGTAATTTTTAAAGAAAAAGGGTTTAATTGATCTACAGTTCCACGTGGCTGGGAAGGCCTCAGGAAACTTACAATCATGGCTGAAGGCACCTTTTCACAGGGTGGGAGGAGAGAGAATGAGTGACAACAGGGGAAATGCCAGAAGCTTATAAAACTATCAGATCTTGTAAGAACTTACTCACTACTATGAGAACAGCATGGGAGAAATTGCCCCATGATTCAATCACTTCCCACCAGGTCCCTCCCATGACATGTGGGGATTATGGGGATTACCATTCAAAATGAGATTTGAGTAGGGACACAGGCCTAACCATTTCAGGGAGGGTATGTCAATACCTGATATGGAGAATAAGACAGAAACATGTATTATTGGGATAAATAAAATGATAAGGAGAAAGGAGTGTTTGGAACCAAATAAAGGTAGGTTCCGATTAGTTTTATTATCATTTCTCATTACTTTTTAGTTTGTAATATTGTCTTTTATTACATACTTTCCTCCTGTTAACTTTGGTGGTACCATGGGCCTATTGCTAGACAAACAGTAGCAAAGGTGCTCAACCTGCAAAGATATAAAATACATTTTTGAGAGATGAAGCACTATGAACATTTCATGAGTTAAAAATAATATGTCCTAATAAGTGGCTTCATTCTTATTAGTGGTTGATTTCTCTATATCAGCCATGTTAGAAAATGAAGTGAAAGTAAGAATGCAGCAAGGCATGTTTCCCCCTTGAATTCTTGGTATCTCTAACTTTTAACAAAATTTTTTACAAAAAACATTGTTTTTAATTTCAGTTCATTATTTTCCCTTTCCTTAGCTGTGTTCATTTCTCAGAGTGCTTGCATCTATTTCTTACTAACGTAAGATCCCAAGATATTTTCTAAAAAATGTCAGTATGAATGAAGTGAACATTTGCCACAGGAGCTCAGCCTGACTTTTAAAAGAAGTCTGAAAATAGTGTGAGTAAGAATGATATGAATCCATTTAGATTTGTTATAAATACTACTACCTTCTTCAACTCAGTGTCCAAAAGGACCGTCATGTCCCTAAGGGCTAGAAAAGGAACAACTCAGACAGCAGCCACGTTCCCATGACCTTGCTTTGCAAGGGCCTGACCCAGATGTGGTGGGAAGCACAAGACAGCAAATCTCTTACTGAATCTTTTTATGCATGGGCTTGGCCTGAACTTAAATGTCCCTGCTACAATGACTTTAAAAAATGATGATTAAATAATGTAAAACATATTGCAAATAAAATGTAAATTATCTAAAGGAAAGAAGCCACAGACTGAAAGATTAGAAGTGTTTACAAGTTGCAAAATCCAAACCAAACCATATGAAGACAGCGTGGAGAGTGTGTGTGTGTGTGTGTGTGTGTGTGTGTGTGTGTGTTGTAAGAATCAGGTGATGTGTCCTACTGAAAAGCCTGTACATTTTACCAATTGATACCTTTTGGGGAAAATAAGAGGAATCTAACAGTTGAATGCACACATGCATATGTGCACACACACACACACACACTCACTCACACAGACTTTACATGCTTGAGAAGACTGAAAATAAACCACGTACACTGTTCCCTTTAGCTTAAATAGCCAGTGGCTCTCAAGGCACTGTAACTCCTTTTAGACTCAGAGGGAAAAAACTGTATTTATTTTCATTTTTATATTTTTCTATGCCCTAGTTAGAAGAAATATTTTCCTTTTAGAAATTTCCTTTGAAGTGATTTTCTATTCCACAGCAAACTCTTGAATTATTACTGTTTCATTATTCATTTGTCGTAGGTTCTGTGTTGGTTCAAATTATCTTTAGTTACTTTTCTGGTAGCTACTAACTGATATATTTTTTGTGGGATGTGTCAGCTGATAATATTCAAGGGAGGCAACTTAACTCCTTCAGTGATTTCAGCGATAATAAAAATATTCACAAGACACATGGTCTTCAGTAGTTAGAAGTTTCATAATACATATGCATAATACCATGTTCTGGTCCTTCACGAAACAGGGAGTCTGGGTTCCAGGATTAATATTGTGAAGAGCTCAGATCTTCTGGGTGGTTCATTGGGTTACACAGTATCTCTGGAGAGTGGCATTTGGGGTCCAGAAAATGGTGCAAACATTTATAAACTTTTTCATCATTCAGCTAGCCCAAATAGATCTGTCTCAGATGGAAATCTAGGAATTTCTTTTCCTTTCTTTGCTAGTTTCCTTTTCACCCATTCCTTCCACCAACTTCCTTAATCTGTCATTTCTTCCTCTTTCTTCCCATTTTAGATTCCATTTTGGATGGAGTGGTGTTGAGTCTTTACTATCTCATGTCAGGAGATTTAGGTCCTTATCATTGTGCTCAATGGAACAAGGAAAGGCTGATGCTTCTTAACACTATTGACTGCTACTTATGCCTTAACATGCGCACAGTTTCTATTTGCTCTTTTTAAAACTCTTTACTCACCATTTTAATTTGTAGCATCTCCCCCTCCCCACATACATCCTTCAAAGGAAGGAGCACTAGCATCTGCATTTTACGAAATTGGTTGAGATGGTGGAAGTGTCAAGATTTTTTTTTTAGGCAATCCGACTGGAACCAGGTGGGGGGCTGTGATTGGTGGTGTTACTTGTTTGTCTGGAAGTTGCACTAGCATAACAAACATGGTGTAATTAAGACACGACTTTATTTTTCTCCCTCCCTTTTCCCTTTAAAATTTATTCAGTGTGGAAATGTTTTACTGCTACTGAATGACATTTCCAACAGCCCCCATAACCGCTAGGCAATAGAGTCGAAGGGTCTCAATTTAGTAATTAAAGCTTTGCACAGAAGCAGGTGGGAACCTGTGGTCTAGTAGCGCAGTGGGAGGACTGGCTGGCTTTGCCTTTCTTCCTTAACCCCTCTGCCCTCCTCATTTTTGCCAAACTCAGATTTTGGCAGCTCTAGCATTTGAAGTCTGTGAAAAGCCTCTCTTTCAAGTTCATACATGATTGGTATTATTGTAAGAAGGCTTCTTAAAAGATGAAAGTGTTCTCTTTCTCTTGTGAATTGATTTCATGGGTTCCGAAAATCCCTCTGACATCCCTGGTGGTTTCTCAACTCAAATTCCTGTCATTACCTCAAAGGTTGTTTAATCCCTCCGAAGCTCCTGGAAATCTTTGGAGAACCGAAGCACTGCACATTTTATTTGTTTATTTATTTTTGAGATGGAGTCTCACTGTTGCTCAGGCTGGAGTGCAATGGCATGATCTTGGCTCACTGCAACTTCTGCCTCCCAGGTTCAAGTGATTTTCCCGCTTCAGTCTCCTGAGGACCGACGGACTTTGCAGTCTGTCGGTCTTCTTCTACCCCTTATCTCAGCAACCACAAATCTACTTTTTGCCGTTATAGATTAGATATTCCTGTTATAGATTTTTATGCTAATGAAATAATATAAGAAATACTCACTTGTGTTTGGCTTTATTAATGTAAGATAATGATTTTGAGATTCATTTATATCAATCAGTGTTATCATTTGTTGATTTATTTCATTGTTGGATGGTATCTCATTAAATTGATATGCCACAATTTGCTCATCAATTTATGTATATGTTTTTGAGTTGATTCCAGTCTTTAGCTATGATGACTAAAGCTGCTGTGAACATTCATGAACAAGTCTTTGTGTGACAATTGTTTTCTCTTGGTAATACTTAGGTGTTATTGGGCAATATGGAAAATATATGTGTAGCTTTACAAAGTGCAGCACCATCTCAATCTCCCACTAGCAATGTATGAGTGTTCCAGCTGCTCCACATTTTCCCCCATATTTAATACTGACAACTTTAAAATATTAGACAATCTGGTGGATATATAGTGATATCTCATTTATATTTTAATTTGCAATTCACTGGTGATATACTATTTAGCATCAGATCTTTTATAATGTACTTTTAAACTATGTAGCTAAGATATATACACAGCATATGGAAGACTCTCAAGAAATATTTGTTGAACTTATACAATTGTTATGAAATACTGAGCAAGTTATCAAATGACAGCAATTAAGCTGATTATCAAGTATTTAAAAGAAAGTGTACATTCTCTTCTGTCTACCAGATATGACCCCCAGGCAATTTGCTTAAGGTCAAATATTGGTGGAACAATGATTAGAAGCCACATTTATCATTCTCAATTTAATTCTCTTTATATTCAACTTAGGATAAATGTAAAACATTGATTTTTAATATCATTTTATTTAATTTATGTTTTATTCAATTACTGTTTTGCCACAGTATCTCTCCCTGTTCATTATCAAAAACTTCGGCTCATAATAAAAACCTAACCATTACCTAAAATTTATGTCCTGTCATAAAAATGTATTTCACATTCCAGATACTTGATTAATAAATAAACCTTTAAATAAGTGTTTATTTGGGGAAACTACCATATTAGGTAGCAACTTTATTTCCCATTTTATTATTGTATAAACAATTAAGGGTTAACCAATTCAAAGGTGAATTGCCTTAAATAAGAAGCAATGTATGTATTAGCTCTGAGGTCTATAATTGCACTTAGCTGTAACTCAGATGAGTTGTATGTGTGCTGTGTGCAACTAACTGATAGGCTAGGATGCTCCGTTGCTCAAGCCAGGGCTTCAGTATCATTTAAATGCTTTGTTAAGATCAAATAGCCACTGAGAATCAATTCAATAAAAGTCCCTGGTTTCTACAAACAGAAGCTCAGATAAAAACATTGCCTGAAGCAAAATTCTATTTAGGAGAGGAAACAGGAAATAGAGTATTATAATATGACTCTGATGTCAAAGACAGAAAACTCCTGAAAGCATCATTGATTCAGCAATTTTGATTAATTTTTTAATCCAAATAACTGCTCCTTTGTAGTATTTTTTAAAAGTGAAAAAATGGGGGAAAATGCCCTACTTGGACCTTGGGACACATTTTAATTATTCATTTTTAACACGGCACATCACATTGACAATTCATTTCAAGTTTGAATTTTTCTTATTAAGTAATCATTTTGTATATGCTATTTTTTTCATTGAATTACAGTGTATGAGAAGTAGTCTCTTAAATCACCAGATAGAATATGTGACAATCAGTTTAGTTTGTAGTCTGTGTTCATTATTCCTCTAAGTTTCTTCATTTTGGTAGTTTAATCATAGTTCTTAACAACTGCCTTGAAATTTAGAGATAAAAGTAATGTCTAATTTTGGTACCCTTAGCCACAGAAATAGCTGCGGAACAAACTGTAAACTAGGAAGATGGAAGGGTGAGTCTTCAGATATCCTGTTTGATATTAGTCGAAGAAGATTTCTTAAAATGTTCCTGTTTCTCCCTACATTGATTCAGGAATTGGTTGAGGGAAAAGGAAAGTAGAATGAAATGCAACAGATACTTAAATTCTGGTTGGCACTTGCCTATATATTACGGTACTGTTGCATT
Organism: Sapajus apella; assembly: GCF_009761245.1. Classification (NCBI taxonomy): domain Eukaryota; kingdom Metazoa; phylum Chordata; class Mammalia; order Primates; family Cebidae; genus Sapajus; species Sapajus apella. The sequence goes on from NW_022436958.1 coordinate 28,396,468, forward strand.
ACTGACACTTAACACAGTGGGGGTTGCTAGCTATTAAATGTAATGGAATAACCTGATTTATTGTTTATAACACCTATTATTTAGAAATGGTGAAGATGAAGCCCTTCAGTTTAAATTGATAAATTATTCAAGGTAATGTCTTAACAATATGTGCTTGGTTAAGTTGGTGAACTCAGATTTGGGCACTTCTGAGGTTCACGCTCTGTCCAATACCATAGTAAAAATTTATAAAATATCTTATGAAAGGAGACATGTGACAATTGAGAAAGCCACAATAATTTATGATTTAATATTTATGAAGACCTTTGAAAATTCATAAGTATAGTAGATTTTAATTTAGTATGTGTTTTTCAAAAGAAATAATTTTCAGGTATTTGCTTAGTTTTTGAATAGTTAAAATTAGGCTGTCAAAATGTATTTGGAACCTGGACAACATTGTGAAATTTTTGTCTCAATTAAAGAAATAATTATCTGGGTGTAGTGGTGTGTATCTGTGATATTGGCTACCTGGGAGGCTGAGATGGGAGGAGAGTTTGAGCCCAGGTCAGTGCTGTAGTGAGCTGTGTTTGCACCACTGTTCACCACCTTGGGTGACAGGGTGAGACCTTGTCTCAATTTTTTTTTTAACTTAAGTCACTCACCTGTTATGTTTAATTATAATGCAAAGTCCGTGATGTTTTGCTATTTTAGCTTATATGCATATAATGGAAGATTAAAATCATAACATTATTTTGAATTTTTTCTATTAGCTGGTAAAAAAGATACCATTAATTTTTGCATACTCTAAATCTAAAATACATATAATGAAGTCATAATCCTTAACTTACAGTAACTCGAGTATTTTTGGGTAGGTACATACTATTATTTTAATATCTAGAATGGGAAACTTATTGTGGCAGAAACTCAAACAAGAGCTTTCTCTAAATTTGATCTTCCTCTTTCTCTGAAAGTGTTGCTATGCTTTCTAAGTATTATGAGATTCTAGAGAAGAGATTTTCACTTCAGTTTGTATCAAATTCATGAGTGAATAAATTCTACAATATGTTTAAAACACTCTGAGAAGTAGGATATAGAAAAACTCTATGATCCTCTTACAGGTTTTTTAAATGTGTTAATAAAATAATAATATGCAATCTACTTTAAATCCTTTTTGAAACAAGGTGCAGGGATAAATAAATAATCCAAGTAACATGATATTTTCAATTTTAGGCAAAAGGACTGACAAGAGTTTGATCCTTCAAGGTCTGGTGGGTCTGAAGTAATCTTATCTAGACATGAAAAACATTCAAAGCATTTAAAAGACCTGGCTGTAATTACACAGTTCATGTTGGCAACTCATAAAATCAAGTTCAGCTAATTCGTTCTTTAGTCACATGTTATCCATTGGTTTAGCAATCTTGGATTCCTTAAGCTTAAAGCGTAATGAATAGTCTATCTTCATTTGACTAACAAAGTGGACTAATGCCTTCCACAAAACAGAGCTTTCTCTTTTCCTTTCATGAAATTATATACATGTGTTCCCATAGCAAATCTTTCCTCTTCCAATTGCTCAGAACAGATCAAGGTAAATGAAGAATAATCTATCTAATATTAGCATGACCCTGTAAAGAGCTATAGAAATGTCTTCTTTACAAAAAGCCAATTATACAAATATTATTCATAATGCACTCAGGAGTTCATTTAAACTGGAGGTTTTGTGTTACATGTTTAAACAATATAAATGCTAGACAACATCTGTTTCCCTGGTGTATGATGGAGCCAACACAAGTCAGAGGTATATTATTAAACCTGATTAATTTATCAGTCAGAAGAAGTAAAGTAGTCAATTCTCTGGTAACAAACCATCCCCAAATCTCAGTGCTTACATAAGCACTATTTCTTGCTCCACTAAATGGCTTATACTTGCTCACACTACCCATCATGGGTAATTAGGAGATCTCCGCGTATCCTAATGTTGCTCAGGAACTCATCTGGCAAGGCAGCTGCCACCTAGAAAATCATGGGTCATTCTTCACAGAACTGGAAAAAAACACCTTAAACTTCATATGAAACCAAAAGAGAGCCCACATAGCCAAGTCAATTTTAAGCAAAAAGAACAAAGCAGGAGGCATCACACTACTGAACTTCAAACTATACTACAAGGCTACAGTAATCAAAACAGCATGGTACTGGTACCAAAACAGAGATATAGACCAATGGAAGAGAACAGAGGCCTCACAGGCAACACAACATATCTACAACCATCCGATCTTTGACAAACCTGACAAAAACAAGCAATGGGGAAAAGATTCCCTGTTTAATAAATGGTGTTGGGAAAACTGGCTAGCCATGTGCAGAAAGCAGAAACTGGACTCCCTCCTGACACCTTACACTAAAATTAACTCCAGATGGATTAAAGGCTTAAACATAAGACCTAACACATAAAAACCCTAGAAGAAAATCTAGGCAAAACCATTCAGGACATAGGCATAGGCAAGGACTTCATGACCAAAACACCAAAAGCATTGGCAACAAAAGCCAAAATAGACAAATGGGACCTAATCAAACTCCACAGCTTCTGCACAGCAAAACAAACAGTCATTAGAGTGAATCGACAACCAACAGAATGGGAAAAAATTTTTGCAGTTTACCCATCTGACAAAGGGCTGATATCCAGAATTTACAAAGAACTAAAACAGATTTACAAGAAAAAAAACAAACAAGCCCATTCAAAAGTGGGCAAAGGATATGAACAGACACTTTACAAAAGAAGACATACATGAGGCCAACAAACATATGAAAAAATGCTCATCATCACTGGTCATCAGAGAAATGCAAATCAAAACTACATTGAGATACCACCTCACGCCAGCTAGAATGGTGATCATTAAAATTCTGGAGACAACAGATGCTGGAGAGGATGTGGAGAAATAGAAACACTTTTGCACTGTTGGTGGGAGTGTAAATTAGTTCAACCATTGTGGAAGACAGTGTGGCGATTCCTCAAGGACCTGGAAATAGAAATTCCATTTGACCCAGCAATCCCATTACTGGGTATATATCCAAAGGATTATAAACCGTTCTACTATAAGGACACATGCACAAGAATGTTCATTGCAGCACAGTTTACAATAGCAAAGACCTGGAACCAACCCAAATGTGCATCGATGATAGACTGGACAGGGAAAATGTGGCACATATACACCATGGAATATTACGCAGCCATCAAAAACGATGAGTTTGTGTCCTTTGTAGGGACATGGATGAAACTGGAAGCCATCATTCTCAGCAAACTGACACAGGAGCAGAAAATCAAACACCACATATTCTCACTCATAGGCGGGTGTTGAACAATGAGAACACATGGACACAGGGAGGGGAGCATCACACACTGGGGTCTGTTGCAGGGAAATAGGGGAGGGACAGGGGGGTGGGGAGTTGGTGGGGGATGGCATGGGGAGAAATGCCAGATATAGGTCAGGGGGAGGGAGGCAGCAAATCACACTGCCACATGTATACCTATGCAACAATCTTGATGTTCTTCACATGTACCCCAAAACCTAAAATGCAAAAAAAAAAAAAAAAAAAAAGATTTGCTAAGGGCCAGGAGCAGAATGAAGAAAGAAAATCATGGGTCGCTGTGCTGGAAGCAAAAGAGCGAAATGTGGTGGGTTTGCCATCAACATTTACATACTCTGGCCCAGGAGTGGTTTGTCACTTCTACCCTTCACTTACTGGTGACAAGTGCTAGAACTGGTCACCTAACCCCACCACAAGGGGACCAGCAGGTACCATTTGGATGTAAGGATCAGAACAGGAAATATCTGTGAAACAGCCACATTGCCGGGCACGGTGGCTCAAGCCTGTAATCCCAGCACTTTGGGAGGCCGAGGCGGGTGGATCACGAGGTCAAGAGATCGAGACCATCCTGGTCAACATGGTGAAACCCCGTCTCTACTAAAAATACAAAACATTAGCTGGGCATGGTGGCGCGTGCCTGTAATCCCAGCGACTCAGGAGGCTGAGGCAGGAGAATTGCCTGAACCCGGGAGGCGGAGGTTGTGGTGAGCCGAGATCGCGCCATTGCACTCCAGCCTGGGTAACAAGAGCGAAACTCCGTCTCAAAAAAAAAAAAAAAAAAAAGAAACAGCCACATTGTCAAAACCAATGTGTAAGATTAATACATATACTTAATATGTATTAATACATATTAAACAAGTATATGTATTATTGCAGCAATGCTGGTCAAAACCAACTGCTGGATGGAGTAGTAGGTTACAGAAATTACGTAGGCTGGATACAACTTGCTGCAAGTAAGAGATGAGCTGCACAGTGCTAAATAAAGATGGCATATTTTCTGGAACGTATGAGAAATTTGTCTTTTTAAGTACAAAGGAATGAGGTTAAGACAATAATCATTTCCACTGAAGCAGTTAGTTACATGGAGCTGACCAATTGTTATGGATACTTTTCAGACACTCCGGGACAGAATTATACGGTGGAAGTGTGTGCGCCATAATGATTCAAGACTTGATTGGCAATAATTTGGGTATCTTAAACCTCTTCTTTAAATATGCCACAGAAAAATTGAAACCAAAAGGGCTAAGAATCACTGCTTTAAAAAGTGAGTTACGATTGGAGGGAATAGGGTCCACCCGCTAATGAACAGCAAAGAAATCAGAAGTCCTGGTGGACGCAGTGGCTCACACCTATAATCTCAGCATTTGCAAGGCCCAGGTGGATGAAAGGCAGTGACCTGAGATCATGCCAGTGCACTCCAGCATGGGCTGCAGAGAGAGACACTGTCTCAAAAAATAAATAAATAAGTAACACAAATAAATAAGTCCTGTTGTCAGAAAGTCAGTAGACAATTTTTCCTAATATACTGATCTTAAGGACTTCATTTTTCCCATTTTTATTTCATTTTATTTGCACCAAATTTTTTTATTGGGTTTTCACCACAACTTAATACAATAATGTAATGATTTTATGTTTTTATTTAGGCAGTCACTGAGATTTGGGAATGGTTCATTACTAGAGAATTACCTACTGTACCTTAAAAAAATAAATAAATAGCTTATATAAGAGTTTATATAATTAATTTATTTATTGCTTATATAAGAGCATTTATATAAGCAGTGAGGTTGGAGTGCAATGGCATGACCGTGGCTCACTGCAGCCTCGACCTCCCAGGCTCAAGTAATCCTCCCACCTCAGCCTCCTGTGTAGCTGGGACTACAGGTCACCATGCCAAGCTAATTTTTAAATTTTTTGTAATGACAGGTTTTACTATGTTATCAGGACTGGTCTCAAATTCCTGGGCTCAAGTGATCCTCCTGTCTTGGCCTCCCAAAGCACCAGGATTACAGGCGTGATCCACCCCACCTGGTTTGATCTTAAATACAACTTTTCTTGAAAAAAGTTACCATGATAAGTGCTAATATTTTTCTCCTACTATTTGTTTTGAAAAACTTTAAACTTACAGGTTAAAATAATAGTACAACAAATATCTGTATATCATTTACTTAGAGTCACCATTTGTTTATGTTTTCCTATTTTTTCCTCTATTTTAATTTCTCTACATACATGTATACATATACACACTAAATGTATGTATACATGTATGTATGTATATACATTCATGTACTCACACATACACATCAATATTACTTCTTTTGTGAAGCTATTTGAGAATAAGTTTAGACATGGCACTTTTGTCTTAAATTCTTCATATGTATCTTATTAGTACTGGATCTTCTTCTACATAAGCATGACATAATTATCACAGTTAAAATTTAACAACAATAAAATTGAATATTTAATGTATAGCTCATTTAAAAATTGCCCTTGTTGTCTGAGTAATACCTCTCACAGCTACCTGCCCTTCCCCCATTCTTAATTCAATCATGAATGACGCCTTTTAGTTACAGCAGAGACTCTGCTGTGGGAACCTAAGCCTGCTTCTCTCACAGGGAATAACCTTAGGCAGCCAGAACCTGCTCTGCCTGTGAGGCTCACAGATTGCAGGAAGTGCAGGGATGAGCCGAAAGTGTGACTCCCAAGCAGCAAAACTGGTGGACAACTCTGAGGTCATCTACTTGCCCTCGAGGGACTGAGGCAGCTCTCCGGAGGTTACTGATATGCGCTTGGCCTTGGCCTTTTTATTCTTCTTAGACTGACTTAACTTTTCACTTTCCTGTTTCTCTTGGGAACACTCGTAAGGAATGGCTCAGTAGCATGTTCTTCACATGTACCCCAAAACCTAAAATGCAACTAAAAAAATTAAAAAAAAAAGGAATGGCTCAGTGAATTTCTTTCTCAAGGTCAGCTTCGGGGATACATATTTACATATGTAGTATATGCATATATGTAACAAAGCAAAGACTATTCCTTTCACAAATTTTTCTCAATTTGGATTTTTCTTGATTGTTTTATCATAATTAGATTTAGACAAAATATTTTTGACAAGAATCTACATACTTCATAAGTGATTATGTGTGTTCCTAATACACGTTTTTGAAATTTTAAATTCTGATAACTGTCTTTCTTTGAAGAAATGCCATTATCTTTTGGCCATCACTCAAATGAAATAGAGACATTCTTTTAAAATTGAATGTATTCCATTTTATTATGTTTTGCATTTCCCCTCTCCCAGTTTACTTACCTCTCAAAGTATTTATTTAATGCAGAGGAAAAATATATTCCTATTCATAAGAAAAAAAACCCATTGCAACTGATCTTGCCTTAAATTATTCATCTCCCACACTGTTCTTACTTTGATGTTTAATATTATTATTTTATCTGCTTAATCACATAACATATATTGTGACATAAATCTGTAAATTGTTGAAACCAAATTTACTTAGTATTTCAACTATTTAATTTTTTTTATTTCAGCCACCTAGAAAAATAGTTCTAAATTTAAAAAAAAAAAAAAAGAAAGAAAGAAAAAAAAAAGGATTTTTCATGGACTTTGTTAGAAGTTTCAAGCCTACCCTCAGATCTGTACCAGACCTGACTTCTCAGAAAGCTCTAATGGGATTTTGCCTTGCATGGTTTCACTGAAACAGAAAAGCAATAGCTGCTCTTCCTTCCTTTCCTTCCTCTTCCTTCTTACCCACCTCCTCCTTCTCCTTCTCTTCCTTCTTCCTCTTCCTACTTGCACATGTTTGATCTCTATTTCCTGACCCCTAATTTAGCAGCCAGTGACTGGGTGATGAATGAGTAATCTGAGGGTCAGAGTCTCCTCTCCTGAAGCTTCATGAAAAAAATCTCCCAATAATTATAGGTTGCCAAAAACCTCCTCTACTTATTTAGCTATTCGCTCTTTTAAGGCTTCTTCATTTATTTCAAATCATATGATACTTTCTTTTCTCCTAAAATTCAAACGAGTTTCTTTGATTTCCTTCAGGTGTTGCTACATTAATTCAATGCATGTAAGTTTTTTAATGAATAATTTTAGGAAGTGAATTTCAAGTTCTGTAGTAATTTTATTAATTCTACTTAAGTTGGGTTCCCACCAAAATTAACTTCTAAACACGTGTATTATTGTTTGGCCAAAAGCAAGAAATGGGTGTTCAGCTTGCATTCTAATGACTTCCCTTCCTTCTTCCCTCCCTCTCTCCTTCTTTCCCTTTCTTATTTTCCTCCTTCATCCCTCCCTCTCTTCCTTCCTTTTTTTCTTTCCTTCTTCCTTCCCTCTTTCCCTTTCTTCTTTCCCTCCTTCCTCGCTCTCTCCCTCTTTTCCTCCTTCCTCCTTTCCAGCATCAGCTCTAGCAAGGAGCCCTAGCAGAAGATAGCAGAAGGTTTCCAGCCAACTTGCCTCTTTTGTTTCTAAACCGCTACTAACAGCAATATTAGTCATCACTTCCCCCGCTGCCCACTGTGCTGTTTAAATATCCCTCTTTGGATATATTTTTTCCTAAGTTTCCTTTTTCACTCCATAGTCAGGGCTGTGGGGGAAACACTCCAGGAAACACCTCCCACACATGGCCACATAAATATTTATTAGATTTTTATTTGTATCAATCTGTTCTGAACAACCTGTACAGTTTTCATTGCTGACGTCCTTTTTATTACTTCAAATGATAGTTTAGTGTGATAGTTAAAAGGAACATATCTTTGTTCTTGTTTTGAATCGTAGAAAACTTAAACTGTCAGCCGGCCAGTGAGAATGTATGATTCTTTTAACAATATTTAAGAGGCATAATTTTGGCAGTCTTCTTTGTTTAACTTGCTCAGTAACTCTTATATGACTGGAAATTTTCTAAAGCTGCCTTAGATCAGTTGATAGGATGTTTTCTCTTTCAATCTGTATCAGTTCCATAAATGTTTTATTGAGGGTTTTCTAAGCACCAGGTTCTGTATCAGATAATAGGGATGACTATACTAGGTACTAGGGGTGACTATGAAATGACTGAGCTCCCGTGCACTTCATAATGGGATTTAAGCAGTGTCATAATTAACACATCCTAATAAAAACATGCTGTGTGTTCAGACATAAAATCTTGCTCTGTGTGTGCATTTAGGTAAACAGTTTAATCTCTCTGTACCCTAGCTCCTCTCTGTAAAATGAAATAGTTGAATTAAATGATATATTCTATTACATAACACCATAAAATCACTTTACCGTACCGTGTGCTGGTCCTGGACCTGTTTGCTCTCAGATCCATCCTTCTGCTCTGATTTGTTCTGGGGAGAAGCAGTTGATTCTCAGCAGGGTGACTTTTTTAGGTTCCAGAGAACTTCTGGCAGGATTGAGTCAACAGGCAGCAGGTTTATATCAACCACGGGAGATTAGAGGGCAGGGTGAGGACTGGCGTTGTGGGAGGGAGATATCAAGACATTCCCACATGTTTCAGCCTAGGGTGGGCTCTTCAGTGGCTTTATCTTCTCTGTGAGTTCAGCCCCCATTGTATCAAGGCCACCACAGCTCCAATCTCCTGGAGTGGTTCTCTTTGTGCCAGCAATTGCGTGTTTTCCTTTTGTCTCGCCAGCCCAAGAATGATGAAGACTTCCTGCTATTGTCAATCTCCCAGGATTATGTTAGAGCCCACCGTTTAATTCTCAACCTCTCCACTCTTCATGGACCCACCTGTGCTTTCCATTTTTTCTGCTGTGAACATTTGAGATGATTTCTGCTTTCTTGGTTAATCTTTAGCTAATCACAGTGTTCGCCTCTCATTTATTCTATATTTGAGGAAGGAAAATATGAGCATAGATACATTAACTGAGCAGACCCAAACTAGCTCCTTGTATCCAAACAAAATGAAAGAAGACCTTCTTTTGTTGCTGTATCCATTGTTTGATGCTTCGATACCAGCAGCAAAGGCAGGTTTGTTTTATGCTCCTTTTAGGATTGGGCTGCTTATTCTCACAGCTCAATAACGAGATGCAGATGAACTGGGACAGAAGAGAGTTTATTTTTATAACCGGGCACAGAGAGAAGGCTGGGAAATAATGCCAGACCAACTCAAAATTACAAAGTTTTCCGGAGCTTATATGTACCATCTAAGCTATATGTCTACGTGTAAGTGTGCATTTATCTAAAGACATAAGTAATCAACTTCTAATCTATAACTGAGATCTGAGTCCTAAAGATCTTCCTCTGGAGGGTCAACAAATTTACTTAATCTAAATGAGTCCAAGTTAGGGGGGGGTGAGGGGGATTACCCTTATCTTGTCTCCTGCTAAATCATGGAGGTTTTCCTTTCCTTCCCAGTAAAGCTTGTTTGTGGAGGTCTAGGGAGTTCCTTGGGTCCTGTTAAGAATTCCTTCATTATCTTGTCATGCTTCAAGCCCCAGGAAAGACCTAGGCAAAATTCTTGGTGGACTTTTGCTACATTCCAGCCTTTGTATGCCGACACTGGCTCTATCAGTTTTTAAATATTTAACTTAACCACTCGGTCAGTGCTGAAACAGTCATCAAGAAGCCTGCCTATTCAGCTGCTAGTGACACCTGGCCTGCCACACTTCCAGTCAACGATTGAAGGACACACAAGATCCTCTTTTTTTATTATTTTTATTTTTTTATTAAAGCTGCCACGTTGAATCTCTTGAAACAAAGTTAAGGCCCATGTAAATCGAGGTAGGGGAAACCTTTAGCCAACTACATCACGCTGTGTACTTCTTGCTTCTTAGGACAGATGGCTTTATTACAGCCCCTGCATCTATCAAATGTGCCAACTTTTCACCAGGAATATTAATAAAAAATAAAATTATAGTGATACATGTATTAGCAACCTAAAGTTTGGCAAGAGAAAGATACGTAAAAAAACTTTTTTTTTTTTTTCCCATTTATTTATTTTATTGCATTTTAGGTTTTGGGGTACATGTGAAGAACATGCAAAATTGTTGCATAGGAACACACGTGGCAGTGTGATTTGCTGCCTTCCTCCCCATCACCTACATCTGGCATTTCTCCCCTTGCTATCTCTCCCCAGCTTCCCACCCCCCACCGTCCCTCCCCTATTTCCCCCCAACTGACCCCAGTGTGTAGTGCTCCCCTCCCTGTGTCCATGGGGATTACAAATCGTTCTACTATAAAAAACTCTTTTTTTAAAGACTTGGCTAAGGGATCATGCTTCTCCTCCAACTCTTTTTTCTCCACTTCCTTTAGGTTGGTAAGATACTTTCTTCATTTCTAGCAGTTTCACCAGAGAGGTCAACCATCAAGCTAAGGTGGTTTTACTTTAAAATGATGGGTAGGCAAACTTGTGTTGATACTCTTTTATTTAATTTATTCATAAAAAAAAGAGGTGGGATGAAAATCCATGCTATTTCCACCACCCGTTATATTGGGCATGAGTGTAAAAAGGGGAGAAGTTCATGGCGATTGGGTGACAAAGAAAGTAATGGTACCATTGCTGACACAGTGGGAGTCCCAGAGAGAGAAACTAGGTGGAGGTCGGAGTATTAGTTTCCTGTGGTAGGTGGCTTAAAACACACATTTAGTGGATTAAAGCAAAACACATTTATCTACTCACAGTTCTGGAGGCCAGAGTCTGAAATCAACATCACTGGATTGATCAAGGTGTGAGCAGGGCTGTCTCCCCTCTGGAGGTTCCCAGGGAGAATCTCTTCCTCACCTCTTCCAGTGTCTGCTCACTGCCAGCGTTCCTTGCCTTGTGACCACATCACTTCAACCTCTGCTTCCATGGATCCTAAGTTTCTCCTGTTCTGTGGTGAAGTCTCCTTCTAATCCCTCTTATAAGGACACTTGAAATTGCATTTAAGGCCCACCTAGATAATCCCCAGGATAATCTCCCTATCTCAAGATTCTCAGTCACATCTGCATAGTCTCTTTTGCTATGTAAAGTAACATTCACAGGTTCCAGGGGTTAGAACGAGGACAGCTGTGGAGGCCTTTATTCAGCCTACTACAGTCAGATAAAGCACATAGAGAGGCTGGCGTGGGTTTTATTTGCATATTGTTTCTGAATGTCTTAAAGATTAAGATCTTTCAAGGACTGAAGAATGTTGGGTAATTCCTAACATTCTAGCTACACGATGGAAGTGGAAAGAATATGCCCTTTTGGGGTGGATGACTCAAAATGCTCACACTTTATTAAAACCATTACAGTGAATTTTACTGTTTGTACTGTGGATTTTACAGAAAAAGGCATATTGTCTGTATAGCGTAAAGCTTAGACATGCCTATTAAAGATATTTTGTCATTCTTGAAATTCTGTTTTATCTCCTTGATGTATCTGTTACAGTTATGTGAAAGTTTTACGTAAAGTTTCCTTTCTTTCCTAACTGTTTTTATTTTATGTATTTTCTCAGTGTATGGATTGTTTGTGATGTTTATGTTTTCATTGCACATTGTAACTTTTACAGGTATGTGATAGTCATTTCATCCATATCACATTTTTTTTTACCAGGATACATGACGCTGTGTCTGATTCTAATATTTCCACCTCTTTATTCCTCTAACTTTTGTATATTCCTTTTGACCAGAGAAACTTTTTGAACACCTTTATTTTCAGCATTCCTTTGCCAATTTGTTTATAGATGTGCTTCTTATAATTAGTAAATTCAGATTTTTACCTCTTGATATAATCTGATTATATTTGCCTTTTACTGTTACCCTTTAAGCCATTTATATTTACTGTGCTAAGTCAGGTATGGTCTTATTTTGCCATTTGATTTTATTCTTTGTGTTTATACTTACTATTTTCCTCTTCCCTATACATTATATGTCACTGTAGCTCTTCTTTTTTCCTATTAGTTATTTTTTACCTACAAATTTTATTCTATATTCCTATATCCTATCTTCCTATCTGCACATTTTTGTTCTATAGTTATATATACATATATTATATTCACATGTGCATATATATGTATATAAAATATACATACCCACACAGATTGGTATGTATACGTAATTTTCAACCAATGACAAGAATAGAAGACTATTACTGATTCTCTTGTATAACAGACTTATCATACTCTTACTTTCCTCATCTCTACAATATGTATTAATTAATTAGTTTTTTAGGTCAAATTCTTGGTATTGAAAATATTATTTTTTATTTTACGTATTTTCTTTCCCAAGAAATATTTTTGATATAAGAACTATGTAATACAACTATGTTAAAAATTAGTAATTTTTTAATAATGTGAATTTTAATGGGTATAGTACATATAATTTTAATATTGTTACCTCGAGATTTAATAATTTTATTTTTTCTTTTAGTCAGTTGTAGTATTTTCTCAAGTATAAAAAAATTATTTCCCCCATGAATGCTAAATGGGTCCTTGCATTTTCTGATTTTCTCTCATTTTAATAAAAGTTTGGTCACCTGCAGAATTTTATATTCCTAATTCACTGATGGATACTTGGATTACTTCTACTTTTTAGCTATTCTGAATAATGCTGCTGTGACAGAATCATTTAAAAACGTGAAAAAATTAGAGCTTTTTTGGTGGGACTGACATATGCTCAAGATAAATTAACCATCCCAGGAAAACATAAAACATAAGTATCTAAGAGTGAACCAGAGCCTGAGGGCCTAGTCTATTAACAAAATCCTGAGTCAAGGGATATCACGGAATGAAAGAATAACCCATATTGATGAAAATTCCACTTGCCAAGATGATGATATTATAGTGTAGGAATAGTAATTGTTTAGCTACAAAATGTGTGGTAATCATGATTTGCAGAAATAAGACTGGTAAGCTCTGCAAGAAACGTTCAGGATTCCTAGAACCAGTCTTTTGCCTAAAAGTCATCTTTATAGTAGTGGCCATATCCTGAATGAAGCTACTCAGTTCTTAAGAGCATATTTTTTAGTTTGAAGAAAAATATAACGAGTGAAGATAGAGACTCGACCAAGCAAGGTTTTCACAAATAGAACATACAATGGATGATGAAATGACTTTAAGGGGAAATGACAACGACAGCCTGTGTGTAGTATGCAGGGGGACTCTTGCCTCCAGTCTTGGAAGATGAGTTCAAGATTTGATAGCATCAAAATGGAGCAACACTGAAGTTCTCAGGTAGAATTAGCCATACATCTTTTCTTCCGGGTTTCTGGGATATTGGAGACAGAACTGACACTAAGAACAGATCTGTTGTCAAAACTGATTGTCTTGCCTCCTTTTTCTTTTGGTCTTGTTTATTGCCTGAGTTTCCCTTCACATTATACCACTATAACCAAGCATGGACCTTATTTATTAAGAGTACATTCTGGCATATTTCTGCTTTAGTATACGCAATAGTTTAATATCATATGAATGAATTTAGGGAAGAGGTAAGCAGTGTCTGTGTCTGCTCCGGACAATGAGAAGATTGTCTTGCTACAATGTTTTAGGCATCTGCCTTGACTTCGAATGAAAGTTCCTGTATATATCCTAAAGGAGAAAACAGTTGCACTCATAGTTGTGTTATTAAATATCCCATAGATTTTAGGGAATACATGGGCTTAAGCAAATCTGTAAGGGCAGTTGTCATTGCGGAGAATTGTAAGTTTAGTTAGTCTTCCTTACTAATACAAATGGAGAAAATTTAGTTGAGAACATTTTTGAATTTTTAGAGGTCCAACAATATCTCTCTGTGGAAAGAACATTTGCTTTATTAAATCTACATTAGATAGACTCACATTTTTAGGGGGATGGTAAGAGAAAATTCTCCAAGTGCTTAGGCCTGGGAAAATGAGAGGGGATTACAGAACGAGGTCAGGTGAATAAGAGGAAAAGTTGTGGATAAGAGGAAAAGTCAGAACCAAAGAAAAGCCTTTAGTGTGTAGCAGAGGTAGAGATAGAAAATGAGCTTTAGAAAGAAATGTGGAGGATAAGCTAGGAATAAAACACCTAAAAAACAAATTTCAAGGAAAAGGAGGAACACTAATAGGATCAAATATTGATTAAATTGACTGAGATAAAGAGAGAGAAAAGGTGGTTTGATTTGGGGATTAGGTGATTAGTAATGACCTTCACAAGCAAGTTTCAAGCGAGTTTGTGGTGGTGGAAAGCGGTATGAAGGGAACTATGATAATTTAGGAAGGACAGGTGGAATACCGGTATCTTTGAAAAGTTTGCAAGTGATCAGATCAATGAGGATAGATGATAATTTAATGGGGTGGCAAGAAATCACCTTAAGTTGGCTGGTGAAGACTTGGGCAGTTTTTAGGGATAGATTGTATTAATGTAAAAATAGGAAAAAAGAAAAGCAAAGAAAAATGTGTTTGGACTTCTAGCTGCATGGTAAACAATAAACTCTGCTTTCACTAAATATATTTGGCATATATTAGTTGCAGAATTTTCCTGGCAAATGCTGTTACACATTATATGATATTGAGCTATTGCCTATTTTCCAATTTTCCTTTTACAAGGTAAATTTACTTAATCTTTATTATGATACATTTTTAAAACAAATTGAATTATAACTTTTCTCAGGTTGAAGTAAAGACAAAACAAAAGTTTTCTGATAAAATTTTCTTGCAATATGGCACCATTTGCCAAAGAAAATCAGCAATTATAGCCTTTTCTGTAATCTTAAGTTTTTTGGACAAATATTTGTTGTTCAAAACTAGAATTTAGTTCTAGTTCCATTCATATTAGATGTATTTATTTAATACAGTATTCTATTTAATACAGACTTTATAAATAGAATCACATTTTATTTTGAAACGTCCTCTCCTAGAGGAATATTTCTACAAAGGATTTAACAATGAATAGTTTAAAAATAACTTAGCTTTAGACTTTAAGTATACACATACTGATTTGTCATACATAAAAGGACACTGTTCTTAATTATATCTTACTCATACTTAAAGTTTGTTTTGTTTTAATTACACAACTGGTGGTGACAATATAACCCTAGATGACTATGGTATATTTGTCCAGGTGCCTTGAGAAATACCAAAATTTTTGACAACTTTTTTCTTTTGGGCCATATCTTTTCTATTACAATGCAAGAGAAATTTCAGTACACTAAGAGGCAGAAAGTCTATGCAGAGTTTCAGTTTCCTCTTGGCTCCTATAAAATGGAATATCATGCTGTGCTGAGATATTTCATGCACTGCTCTTGCCTTCTGTCTGAAGATGGGATTCATTCATTACCTGAATCATCTGGATCCCTATAATTGGATTAGTGGCTCACAACACTCCATCTTTTGGGACAGATGATACAGGGTGTCTATTTCCTGTGGCTACGCTTTGCAGTAAGATTACATGACTCTTATTTGATCTTTCTCATTATTTTCTTTCAGGGCGTAAATTGTGTCTCAATTCTGATATCTAATCATGGTGATCTTACCTCATTTGGGGTAGGCTGAAGTTGATATTCATTAGGACTCGAAGGCGCATATCTTTCTACTTAGTGGAAACCTCAGAAAGTAAGTAATCGTGTTTAACCTGACAAGAGCTTTAACAAGGAAGTTGCCTATATCACAATATCTCCTTCCTGTGGTAATATGCATAGAGTCTTCCACAAAGAGATAGACAGAGATGCCTGCGATAACTGGCTTAAGAAAAGATAACCATGAATACCACTGGTAGATTTCATCTGCTCCTTATGAGGACAGATTGTACACGGCGCTGTTGGATGATCTCAGACCATAAAAATATTTCCTGAGAGATTGTTATAATAGTGGGATTAAAAACTTACTACCAAAAAAACCCGCACAGAGTGAATAATTTATAGAGGTAAACGGAAGTTTAATATTTTAAAACTTATATTTTGCAGCTTTTTACAACATATGTTATAATTTGAATGTGTCCCCTCCAAAGTTCAGTTGTTGCCAATATGATGGTATTAAGAGGTGATAAAGATAGGTATTAAGATGATCTTTAAGAGGTGATTAGGCCTTATAGTCTCTTCCTGGTGAATGGGGTTAAAAGGCCCTTATAAAAGAGATGTCACACAGTGCTTGGCTAGTTGCCCCTCCACCTTATGCCATGTGAGGATTCAACAAGAAGGCCCTCACTAGATCACATGCCTGGAACCTTGACCTTGTACTTTCCAGCCACTGAAACTTTGAGATAGTAAATTTTTTTTTTTTTAAAATAAAATACTCAGTCTGTGGTATTTTGTTACAGGAGCACAAATGGACTAAGACAACACGCATGTAATTAACAAATAGGACTTGGGTATAGGCATGAAGGAGATCGCTTCCCAGTTTGCTAAGAGATGTCTAAATTGGACAGCCTTAACAGCTCCCTCTCCATCCGTAACTATTGCACCCGTTTCTGTGTAAAAGCCCAGAGCTCTGCCTTTGACTTCAAGAACTTCTTTCCTGGAAAGGTCTAACAGCTTGCTATCCATTTCATGATAACTAGCTGTAATATTCTGTCAAACTTCTTCATATTGATTTCTCTGTCTCAGACCATCATACCCAATTCTGAAAGCTGAAAAAGGACGAGCACCCTCTTCTCAACAGACAGCCTTATACGGAACCCTTAGCTTCTGCTGAGATAAGAGTTGAGATAGGAGAAAGAGAAAAGCTAGTTTGCCAAGAGGGAGGATGATGTGTTCAGTTTGCAAATGGTAAGATTTACATGTTTTGTAGGCAACTAAAGGTATTGGAATCCAGGCTTGGGTGGGAGATTTGGTTTCGTAAATCTATTGAATAGCCATTAGTATAAAAATGGTAACTGGAGCTAGAAGGCAGTATTAGTAAGCAAAGGGGAAGTAAGTGGAGAGAGATTGGGACTGAGGACCCAGTCTTGCAGCCAGAAGAGGAAGAGAGTTATTGAAGGAGCTGTAAAAGCCAGGTAGAGAGGTAAGAGAAACCTATTACAATGGTCCGATCACAGTGGACCTTCACAGTCACACAGGCTTCATGTTTGAATCTCTAAATGAGATCATGTCACTGTATATTGTGAATATGTATTAAACTTTTAATTTAGCAGCAATAAACATTTAAAAAGTGCTGAAATGTTGGGACACTTTAAAAGAAATAAGCTGGGCATAGTGGTCACAGCTGTAATCCCATTGCTTTGGGAGGCTGAGGTGGGAGGACTGATGGAGCCCAGGAGTTTGAGATTAGCCTAGGTAACATATTAAGACTCTGTTTCTCCAAAAGAAAAAATAAAAAAAAGTTGGGCCACATGCCCATAATCCCAGCTACTTGGGATGCTGAGATGGGAGTATTGCTAGAGCCCAGGAGTTTGAGGCTGCCATGAGTCATGATCTCACCACTGCACTGCAGCCTGAGTGACAGAGCAAGAGCCTGTTTCAAAATATAAATAAATATAAATGTAATAAATAAAAAATATAAAAGTTGCTTGGATTCTTATTAACTTGTGATTAATCTTGGGAGGAAAATTAGAAGAAGACTGTTTCAGGAGTAGGCAATTGAGGATCCAGAAAGGTCAGATGTTGACAAGATGTCAAAGAGAATAAGAAAATAAGAACTGAGAGAAGACCGTGATGTTCAGCAAGGGGACCACTGGATCTCCAGAAGAGAGAGGCCTGGGTATTGTGGTCAGAGGAAGTCAAGGAATTGGTAAACACTAAAGAAAATGGGATAGGTCTCAAGCATCCTTTAGAGAAGTCTGGCAATTAGAAGCCTACTTGTGTGTGTGTGTATGTGTGTGTGTGGTGTGTGTGTGTGTGTGTGTGTGTGTGTGTGTGTGTGTGTAGGCCACGGTCCATTTTTACCTCTCATCTCCTATTTCATCCAATACATAATATTCTCTAGGTGATGGAATCCAGGCTGAAAGTCACTCTTGTCCTTCAGTTGCCACAGTGCCCAAGAAGTGCACAGCAGGAAGTCTTTTTATTTATTTATTTATGCTGTAGTGCTGGGAGTCAGAGATAGAGACAGAAAAAGTTGTCCTGGAGTCTGTTGCATTGTAACTGAATCAAGTTATCCATAAATATAAAAAATAGGAGTCCGGGTACACAGTTTAAAGTATTGAGGCTGAGGAGCAGAAAGGCTCAAGCAACCACCAGTGGAAGGGAACAGGTAGGAAACTGTTTGGAGAAGTTTGGAGCCAAGCGTAAATACCCACTGCTGACATTCACAGCTCCCCAGCTTGCTCTTCCAAGGGCAAGCAGGAGTCATAGCAGAGCCCGAACCCAGTAGGCATCTGATATTGTTACGTGTTGTTATCACTGCCACTCCAAGCTAGCACTCACAGAGCACCTGACCTGGGAACAGTGCCTGAATCAGAAACAGAAACTCCAAGACTGATGTAGTTCAGTGGTGCTGTTGTTTATGACATCAGCACCAACCTTTCAGGAAGCATTTGATTTGTACTTTTAGTGCTGTGGCCCACTGAAGAGAATTTCCTGTGGGCAATGGGGTGAGGAACTCTGCCTTAATCTGCTTCTCAGGTATTCTCCCCTGCTTCTATGTTTCAGAACCTGTGTAATCCTTGTGGGGCCTACACAGGAGCAGGCAGAGTCAGAGTGCCCATTCCTGATGTCCACAAAGTGCAGCAGTGCACCCAGGCTTGATTTGGAGCCACTCTTGACTTCCTGATTGTTTTCAAAGATATGTTGCATGGCTTCTGAGTCAGTGCAACGAGCCTTGCAGGCATTTGCATTTGCACAACAAATAGTATTTTTTTTTCTGCTTAAATAAGGGAAATCGGGAATATTTATAAAAGCTATCCATTTATTCATCATTCAGTTTCCATTCATTCATTCATTCAAACATTTCTTTGTTTTTTTAAAATTTATTTTATTGCATTTAGGTTTCGGGGTACATGTGAAGAACATGCAAGATTGTTGCATAGGTACACACGTGGCAGTGTGATTTGCTGCCTTCCTCCCCATCACCCATATCTGGCATTTCTCCCCAAGCTATCTCTCCCCAACTTCCCACCCCCCACTGTCTCTCCCCTAGTTCCCCCCAATAAACCCAAGTGTGTAGTGCTCCCCTACCTGTGTCCATGTGTTCTCATTGTTCAACACCCGCCTATGAGTGAGAACATGCGGTGTCAAACATTTCTTAAGCATGCACATGTGTCATGCCCATATTAGAGGCCACAAAGTTTCTAAAACTATTACCTGCAGACAGAAAAGGAGACCCATATACATGTAACATTATGTCTTGTTGGAATTCAGAGCAGGAAGAGAACATATCTGGCTGGGGGTAGGATGAGGAAGGAGCTGATAAATTTTCTATTGAACGATTATTCTAAATGAATGTGCCTTTCCGTAGTTGGTAAGGATTGGACCAGGATTCAAGATTACTGGATTTTGAGTCAAAGTTTGAACTCTTTGGGGGAAACTCTGCATATATGCAGTCGTGGTGGTAATTACAATCTTAGGCCTCATTTTTGGAACACTTTAATATGATCTGATTCAGAATTTTATTTCCTGAAATGTTTACTTATGTCATATCAAGGTATTCTAGTGTTTTTATTTGCAAACTCATTTAAAATCCAGAAACCGCTCTCTGCTTTGGATTCGGCTGCTTTTCAGTAACATGAAGGAACAATACTGCATTCAACAGTTTTGCACATGGGCCACTAGAGGGCAGCGTTTTACTTCTTTTGGGATTTAATGCTGGTCTACAAAATGCTGAGTTGTGCCTGGAGGGCTTTGTGGTGTGGAAAATCTTCAGAAATAATGCAGTGAAACACAGCTTCCTCTGATTTATCTTTAAAGAGGAGAAGAAATTATTCTACGTGACTCTCTTACCAATCTTTGGGCAAAGAACCAAATAATGTGGCCAAGCTCTTAGTCTTCGTGGTTGAGAAGTTATCAGGACATTTAAAATTTAAATTCATAGTTACAGAGCCACTAGTGAAAATTTGTTTTTTAATGAACTTTTTAATGAACCTTTTTTTCTGGTCTATATTTTCACCCTCTTGGTGGGGGGAGGGGCTCTTTGAAATGCCCCTATTTAACCATCCTGCAAACAGAAATGTATACATATCACAAAACGGTTGGTGACGACACCAGTGCAGGCTCCGTCTCCCTTCGCGTCGCCTGTCTGTGGACCACACCTACACCCGCGCCGCCCTCTGCGCGTCCCACGCCACTCGTCTGCTTTCTGCTTTGGGCATCCCCACAGAGGCTAGCACGGTGCGGAGCCGGTGAAATGTACACAGTAAACGTTCTGCTTGTTGAACTGCATTGGATGATAATACAATCTCTCTCGATAGAGCAAGACCCTAGCTCTAAAACACTAAAAAATAAAATAAAAATTAATATAAAATGTGGAATTTTGCTCGTGGAGATGAATGAATAGAATAGTCTGCAGATTTATAAAAGTATGACATCTAAACAGACCAGAATAATTCCTAAACGAGAGAGAGGAGAAAGGCAGAAGAGAGGAGGGGTGGGAGACAGAGAGAGAAGGGAGGAGAGAGAGAGAGGAAGAGAGAAGAGAGAGAGAAAGAGAGCGAGAGAGAGCGCGCACAAAAGGGAAAAGTCGGCAGCAGCTCATTTTATAGGCAGGCTTGAGAAAGCGGTGTCTGATTTACGTGCGGGCTATAGATTGGTTTGACCAGGTGTGACGTTTACCCGGCGCGGACAAGGCTGGTTGCCCCACCCTAACCTTATGTAAGAAGCTTTCTACTTGCCCAGTGCGGTCTTGTTTACTTCGTACTATACACGTGGCTGCCAAAGAGAAGGAAAGATAGAGGTGTCATTTTGAACCTGCCTAGTTCCAGGTAGTATTTTCCTATTGGCGCAACTTCAGGAATTCTCCTGTGGAAGGTTCCAGCTTGCTTGCCTATGTTTGGAGCTTCATTTTACAGGCTGCTCTTTGTTAGGAAAAAAGAAATGATTTGACGGCTGCTTTTTGTTAAAAAGGAAACCCTACCAAAGACTCCTGTATCCTCATTATCTGCCTAATTAATTTCTTCTTAACTCCTATATAAATAAAATGCCACGATAATTTTTTTTTCCCTATGAAAATAGATTTTTATTTGAAGAAATTAATGTCAGCTGGGTGTGGTGGCTCACACCTGTAATCCCAGTACTTTGGGAGGCCGAGGTGGGAAGATCCCTCGAGGGGAGAAGTTTGAGGCCAGCCTGGGCAACATAGGAAGACCCCGTCTCTATAAAAAAGTTAGAAAATTAGTCGGGCATGGTAGTATGTACCTATAGTCCCAACTCCTTGGGAGGCTGAGGTGGGAGGATCATTTTTGGCCCCAAGAGTTTGAGGTTACAGTGAGCTGTGATTGTACCACTGCACTCCAGCATGAGTGACAGAGCAAGACCCTAACTCTAAAAAAAAAAAAAAAAAAAAAAAAGTAAAATAAAAAATTAATATAAAATGTGGAACTTTTTGCTAGTGGAGATATATGAATAGAATATACAGTCTAAAGGTTTATAAAAGTATGACATCTAAAAAGACCAGAATAATTCTTAAATGAAGAGGAGAAGGATGTGCCCTAGAACAGGACATCACTGAATGTCCGGGAAGTTTTTCAAACTTTACTCCTCCTAATGCAAACCTCTGTGACCCCATAGAACTCCTTCCTCTGGATGGGTACCATTCCATATAATTAGAGGCAATGCTGAGAGGGAGATTACAAATTGTAAACATTTTCAGAGGTGGGGGGAGAAAAGATGGAAACCACAAAGGCACAGCTATGAAAAAGGTTAATTGTATACATATTTGGTTATGTTAATTTTTGTATATATGCTTCAGATCTTTTACAATCAGTGTGTTAGTGTCAAATAATTATGTGGAACTTACTTTCAAAATATTTTGTTGTTTCTTAAAGTGCTCAATTGCATGATAGTCCAACACAAAGCCCTTTTATCAGAGAGATGGAATAGCATGCAGAACCTCATTGTTACATTCAATAAGTCAATATGTATTGAATACTGATGAAGTAACAATCAAAGATTGTGATTCACTTTGTTAAAACAAGCCAGTCACATTAATGAGAAACAGCTTGCTCTGGCAGGAGAACTTGCTCCCTACTTTCACAAGGTTTGACTTCTCAATCTGATCAAATGAAAATGTTATGTTCACCAGAGAGGCCATTTCTGACCATCTAGTCTATAGACTGAACACCCCTCACCCACGATTCTGTTTTACAGCACCTTGTTCTGTTCACAATTTATAATTGTATTCTCACCTCTCCATTAATGTCTGTCTCACTCATAGATCGTGAACTCCATGAAAGCAAGAATCAAATCTGTTTTGAAGCACACCCAGCATTTAGGGTAATATCTGGGAAGTAGAAGGCATTCGGTAAATATTTGTGAAGTGAATGTGTATATTTCTTGTTCTATATGTGAAAAAAACCATTTATTATAAAAAAGTTAAATTCTGATGTATCGTGTCAAATTAATATTATAATGTCATATTCACTAACAATGAGGCCCTTAGCAAAAACCAAAATGTGTTTGTGGAACAGTTCATTAGTAGGAAATTGAGTTTAGTGTAGTATGAGATTTTCAGGTAAGATATTCTAATCTTTTTCAAGATATGTCAGCATATTGAAGGTTTGGGCAGGGCTGACATTTTTGTTTTCCACAGATGTTTACACCAGATGGCTGTTGCCTATTTTGACTGGTGCCTGTATTATAACAGTTGTTAAATAATTTGAATATATAATATTTAAATATGTAGCTTGTCTTTGATCTTTTGACAACAGAGATAGCTTCATTTACCTAAAGAGGAACTGATTTTAAAAATTAATTTATTTGAATTTAAACACATCATATGCTAGTCAAAACTTTTAGGGAAAGAATATGTATATGTGTGCATGTAAACCGCACAAGTATTCAGTACACAAGTTATTAGGCTCAAGTAGGAATTTACTATAGAGTTAGATGCTCCTTATTTTCAGAATTTGATTTTATATTTTGAATCGGAAGAATGCTGATCTGATAGTCAAAAACTCTTCGTTTTGAGCCACGGTTTCATAACCTTAGGTATCTTAATATTGGGCTTAGTTTACTTGCTTGCAAAATGAGATGAATGGACAAGGTATCTTTAAAGTCTATTCTAGACATGAATTTTCATGATTTTGTAGTATATGTTCCTTTTAACAAGTGAGACATTACCAGGATAAATATAGGAAGAACTAGCAACATCCCCTGACCCCCTCACCCCACTGAGTAACCAATGTAATATGCGTGAACATCCTTCCATCATCGTTTTTGGCACGCACAAACATAGATAAACAACAATAAATGTATGTACATTTTCTTGCCTGCAAAAAGTAAGACAAAATATCCGTTATTCAGATGTGTTTCCTTGCTAAGAGACATCTGAATGTTTTCAGGTTTTATTTTTGTCACTGTAAATAGTGTTTCAGTAAACATCATTGTAGAAGTATCACTGTGTGCTGATGCTTTTGTTTTTTTCTGTCAGATGCATTTTTGAAAATAGAATTTCTGGGTCAAAGGTATTTGCAATTATAATTTAATAGATAATTGCTGATTTATTTCTAAAATATTTATGGTGATTTAGGATGCAAAGGAGTGTCAATTTCCCTGTATTCTTGCCAGCAATGGGTTAATATTTTGTTTTCTATTGCTCATTTGAAGGCTAAAAATGATGCCATTTTTGTTTAATTTGAATTCTCTAGATTCTGTTAGAACAAGAAAAAATAATTCTACTTACATCTTTTCAAATGATGGGTCTGCATACTCTCTACTATAAATTGGCAATTCATATGTCCATTTTTAAATTATCAACTTTTAGATATTATATATACTGTAAATATTGTTCCCAGTCTTTAGTTTGTCTTTCTGTTTATGGTATATGTAGCCAAAGATGCCTGTCATTTTTTAAAATAGGTGATTTGTTTTCTGTCTTGCTTAAGTGAGAAGATCCTCACCAAAGGCTCCCTTCTGGAATTTTTCTTGCTTTATTTAAAAATAGTTAATTCACCAGGACTTTAAAAAACGTATAAAGTAATAGTCTAAATTTGTATTTTTACATGGGGTTTTTAGTGGAAAAATACTGAATTAAAAGCTCATTTTGTCACATAAAAGGTCTCATGTATATGTGGATATAATTCTAGATTCCCCACTCTGCTCTCTAGATTTGCTTATTCACGTGCCACTACTGTAACCTTCTAACAGCTTCATAGCAAGTTTTAATGGCTGCAGAATTATATTAAACATGTATGTTAATTTCGAATGATTAAAATCTGAATATAATATGGTGTACTCCCACTCAGTATCATTTTGTGCCTCTCTGTTTAATAATATATTATTGTTTTCTTTGTATAGCCCCTACACATTCCAGGAATGCCAAACTTTTATTGCTACAAGAAAGTTTTGATTTCATTTCCATTTCTAGCTGTATTGATGAAAAGTTAAAGTACTGATTTTGATATATTTATCTCATAGGTAGCCCTTATAAAAATTTCTTATTCTCATAGTTTTTCACTAGAGTTTCTTCAGTTTTCTAGGCACATTATAATTATATCCGCAAATACAGATGATTTTGTTTCTTCTTTTTCAAATTCATAACAAATATTTTATGTTTTATAGTATTGCAATTGCTAAAAACTCCAAAAGAATGTTAAATAATCATAGTCTTAGTGGGTATTCCATTGTTCTGGATTTTAATAAAAATGGCTTCAGTATTTGTATGAGTCCATTTTCACCCTGCTTGATAAAGACGTATCTGGAACTGGGTAATTTACAAAAGAAAGAGGTTTAATGGACTTACAGTTCCACATGGCTGGGGAGGCCTCACGATCGCAGCAGAAGGCGAGGAGGAGCAAGTCCCGTCTTACATGGACGGCAGCATGCACAAAAACAGAGTTCGTGCAGGGGAACTCCTCTTTTCAAAACCATCGGATCTTGTGAGACTCATTCACTATCACGAGAACAGTCCAGGAAAGATCCACCCCCATAATCCAATCACCTCCCACTGGGTTTCTCCCATGACACATGGGAATTGTGGGAGTTACAATTAAAAATGAGATCTGTGTGGGGATACAGCCAAATCATATCAGTATTTTACCTTTCTGTCTTAGCTACTTTTTATTTTTTAGAAAAGGGGTCTTGCTCTGCTGCCCAGACTGGAGTGCAGTGGAACAAATATAGCTCACTTCAGCCTCAAACTTCTGGGCTTAAGCAATCTTTCTGCCTCAGACTCCTGATTAGCCGGGACAACAGGCATATGCCACCACACCCACCAAGCTAATTAAAAAAAAAAACATGTTAGATATAAGGGTCTTGTTATTTTGCACAGTTTGGTCTTGAGCTAGTGACTTCAAGAGATACTCCTATCTTGGCCTACTGAGTAGCTGGGATTACAGCCACTATGCCCTGCTAGTTTGTGTGAGTTATTCTTTAGCATACTTTTCTTTTTACTCATATTTTACTTAGAGTTTCTTACACAGGGCTACCTATTGGATTTTTTTAATGGACTTTTGGATATCTAATTATAGAATTATATGATTTTTTGCTTATATTTATCTATGTGTATTGTATATAGATATTGTATATTCCAATGATGAACAATATTTTTATTCCTAATGAAAATTTTACCTTGTTATATTATTATTTTAACATAACGGTTGAATTGACTTTTACTGCATCATTTATAATTTTGCATCTCTATTCATAAGATAATTTTATCTCCACATTTAAAAACTATTTTTTCAGGATCTTAAAATTTGGATTATCATATCTTTATGAAATAGAGAACCTTCTTTTTCTTTTATATGGAATAATTTAAATAGTAGGCAGATTATCTGACCTTCAAGATTTTTAAATGCCATTTGTTTGACTATAACTCCTTTGGTATGCTAAAAACAGTATTTTGAGGGATATTACATTTGCTAGAAATGAAATTTGTTCAAGGTTCATTTCTGCCCTAAAAATCATGTATGGTAGAACTAAAAAGGGGCACACTTATTTCCACTAAGGAAGCATGCCGAAAGTCTCTCTGCACCAGAAAATTTCCACAAAGCAATTTTGGAAAAAGAAAAAAAAAAAAGAACGACCCAAAAAAGGAATTATATCACTATAATTTATTGAAACAGTATCTTTAAAGTGCAGAACCAGGGAAACTAAACCCACTAGGAAAGCTTTATGTTGTTCTGATATGGTGGTAAAACCATTCTTATTTCATTGTAAGCACAGAGCTATACAGATTAATATGTCGTTTGATATAAGAGTAGAGAGTGAAAATGACTTCTATCTAGATCCATTCCACTGAGACTGATAAAAAGCTATTTATTTATGAAGTATCTACATCTTGGACCATACAAAATGGCCCACTCATATTTGACCCATTATTCAAGACCATAAACGATTTCATCATAAATGTACACCTTGGAAATCTTTCCTTATTCACCTAGTTTCATTTCAATAGCACTTCTTTGCCTTCTGTTTAATTGAAAATTAATTATCCTACAGGCAAGTCCCAGACTGCTATCTAGGAAATAGCGCCTCATTTATTTTTTTCTTTCCCTTGACCTATTACAACTTCTGGAATACACTGAGATTTTCATATTGCGTAGTTAATTATCTTGCATAATTTGGAACCAAAGTCTATTCTGGTAACAATTGTCTGTGATTTTAAAACTATTTCCTGAATAGTCTCTGCCATTCTGCAAGAAGACTGCAGGTCTAATGCAGGTGTTTGAATTGTTAGTTTCCATCTCTAAGATCCTACCTCAAAGACTTTTGTGAAGCAAAGACATTAACATAGTCCAAAAAGTAATTTAAAATCTAAACAATCAGCATAAGGGAAAATGAGATATTCCATGTAGTCTTCATAATTGCTCTGAACCAATATATCCTGAAGGAATGTGCACAGATACACTTTTGAGAAAAATTTATGAGTATAGGATGAAGAAAGAATCTGTGCATTTGAACTCATCAGGGAAAGAGTATGTGTCCTATTTTATTTAGGTATGCAATAAAGTTATGTAGAAAAATCACAAAGACCAACAAAATCCCCGAATGCTCTCTATGCACTTATTTTTATTTGAGTTTTTTAAAACTAGAAAAATTGGAAATTAAGTTTTCAATTGGAGATACTCATGAAAATATATTTCTGTAGACCACGAACATAGAAGAAGAAAACAACAGAGACATGGAGGCTTAAGATGAATGTGGAAGCAATAGGTGAGCCTCAGAGAAAAAGACTAGAAATTTTAACAGTGAGATTAAGAGCTCAAAGGGAGAGACTATATAATTATTGAAATGTCAATTTAAAAATTATCAGGCTATGTATTTTTCTTCATCTGAGAGGCATTTTAAAAAATGCTTAGATACTTCTAAACACTGATTTTTGTATCACCATTCATTTTCTAATTAGATATTTAATTGTTAGACAGTAGATATCAATTTTTTGTTGTTATTGAAAGTGAACTGGAATATTACTAAAATCAACTAAATATTTTTAGTTTTTACCTTCTTATAAAGGTAATGGGTTCTGAGAGTAATGTTGATGCATTTGAGTTACACAGAGGAGCTCACTTTCAACATGAGTATGGTTTCTATTTCTATTCAATTCACTATATATTTTTTATATTATTTCTGTGGTGTTACCAGATTGACAATACCACATTAATGATTGCTGGCATTTTTAAGATGTGTTTAGATGCTTTCACATCTCTTTAATTCTAGCATGATATTTATAAAACTCCAAGTATATTTGGTAAGGAATTATATAAACTATATAAAGCAACACCTTCAATTGCACACTAATGAGTTTAGCTTCTGAAAGCTTTCTGTTTTGATCAGAATGTGGAGGCGATTGCATTTTTTAAGAAAAAGCACAAAAAAACCCCTACAAATAGGGAAAGGTTGAGACTTGCTAATGTGGAAACCAGATCTAGCTGCTTAAAAAAGAACAGTATGTAGGAAGAGCCTCTAATTTTCACTACTCTCTTTGGGGTTGGAGAAATGCCCAGGTTAGTGACAAAGGGAACTTTGGGAAAAGGCTCTTAAATCTACCACATTGTAAGAGAGAAAATGAAAAATCAGATGGACGGCTTCATTAAAAACATAAGCCATGTAGAATTTTTGAGAGCTCAAGGAATAATCGCAGGATTTCTATTGATTTTTTTCCCAAATTGAAATATTACTATGATTTAACAATTTCAATTATTTTGAGAAAAAACAGCAAGGTAGCTGTAAGCCAGTAACTATAGTCAAACTCATGAATCTGGATTTTGGGGTGCCAGTTTTCACATACCCCCAGTAACCGGATAGTGAAAACTTACTGTCTTCTCTGAGCGTTACCACTTTTTGAAGCACAATTTCTCCTGAATCCATCTTTTATTTTTCAGACGCTATCTTATGACATCTAGGTTATTGCTTCTCATATTTTAATGTGCACACAAATCCCCTGAAGATCATGTTGTAGCGGAGATTCTGATTTCATGGGTCTAAAGTGGGGCTTCAGAGATTCTGGATTTTATGTTTTTGTTTTTCTTTGAGACACAGTCTCACTCAGTCACCCAGGCTGGCTGGAGTGCAGTGGTGCTATTTCTGCTCACTGCAGCCTCCGCCTCCCAGGTTCAAGCGATTCTCCTGCCTCAGCTTCCCTAGTAGCTGGGATTACAGGTGCGTGCCACCACGCCCGGATAACTTTTGTATTTTTACTAGAGATGGGTTTTCACCAATGTTGGCTAGGTTGGTCTTCAATTCCTGACCTCAAGTGGTGGGGGTCTGGGGGAGCCTTGGCCTCCCAAAGTGTTGGGATTACAAGAGTGAGTCACCACTCGCGGCGAGAGATGGTGTTTTAACAAGGTCTCAGGTGATGCTGATGCTGTTGTTCTGCTGTGCATACTTTGAGTACCCGGGGTCTCTAGATACTACAATAGCCACTTAAATTATTATATATCACCAGATTGATCTTTCGATAACAGGGCCCCTAATCCCCGGCCACATACCCGTACTGGTCCGTGGGCTGTTAGGACCTGGGTGGCACAGCAGGAGGTGAGGCGGGGTCCAAGGAGCATTACCGCCTGAGCTCCGCCTCCCGTCACATCAGCCTTGTCATTAGAGTCTCATAGGAGCACGAGCCCTATTGTGAACTGCGCATGTCAGGGATCCAGGTTGCGCACTCCTGATGAGAATCTAACTCACGCTGAAGATCTGCGGGGGAAGAGTTTCATCCCGAAACCATCCGTGGTTCTCTGGTATCATCTTCATTAGGTTTAGTTAGCAATGTTATACTTAACGTTTCGAAGTGTTCTTTTTCTATGTTTTGGAACAACTTAAGCAGAATTAGGATTATCTGGCATTTGAAGGTTTGGTAGAATTCCCATGTGAAGCTATCTGGGCCTGTTGACTTTTTAGGAAGTGATTTTTTTCATTGATTTTTTTCCTAAGAAATGAGTCTACTTAAGCTACCTATATTTAATGGAATCAGCTTTGATCAATTACATTTACTGAGAAATTCCTATTTTTATCGCTATATTATTTTCATAAGCTGTACAAAATAGTCCCTGAAAACGTTTTGATTTTCTCTTTTAATTTCCTGTCTTTATTTTCTATTGTGCATATTTAAGTTTCTCTTGTTTTAATCCCCACATGATTTACCAAGTGATTTACCCTTGAAAGAACCAACATTTTAATTTTTTATTCTATGTTTTCTAATAATTAATTTCTGATTTTATTATTATCAGTTTTTTCTTGCCCTTTCTGTGGATTACTTTATTTGTTTTTCCTAGGATTTGAGGCTAAAATTTTAATTATTTTATTTTTATTGATATAAGTGCTAAGACTATGCATTTCCCTGTGATCATGGCTTTATTTATAACCCATATATTCTGAGATGCAATATATTAATCATTGTTATATGAAGAAATCTGCAGTTTCATTTAGTATTTCTCTTTTTTACCAAAGGGTTTTTTTAGTTTTTAAGGAAAACTAAACTAGTTTTTACATTTTTCAGCTGGAAACAGTATTTTGTTTCTTTTTTTGTTTTTCTTATTAATTTCTGTTTATATTGTACTTTGATCAGAAAATGTGGCTTGAATTATTCCTACTTTTATGGAAATTATTGAAGATTTCTATATGATATTATATATGGTCGATTTATATAAATATTCTATATAAGAATATTATTGGTGATAAAAGTATATAAAATATTATTGGTGATAAAATTCAAAATATATTCATAAAATCTATCCTATTCACTATGTGATGAGTGTTTTATACCCTTCCTTGTTTTTTGTCCACTTGATTTTCTTGGTCAGAGAATGATAAATTCAAGTTTCATATTACTGGTTTGTTTTTGACCATTTCTCTTGACATTTCCTGTGGTTTCTGCCTTATAAACGTGGTGGTTGTATTCATGGCTATTTAAAAAATGCAATTTTCTTTATGAACAAATATGATCTTTATCATTTTAACATGTCCCTCCTTGTCTCATTTAATACTTATTGTCCCGATTTATAACTTATTCAATATCAAGATCATCAACCCTGCTGTTTTACTGCCTACATTTGATTAGTATATCTCTGTCCATCCCTTTGTTTTTAGCATTCTTGAGTCTCTTTGTGTCTATAGCACGTGGCACAGAGTTGGGTTTTACTTTGTGATCCAGCCTGAAAATCTCTTTAATAGGCAAGTTAAGCTCATATACATATGTTAATATGAGTAATACGTTTGGTCTCAATGTGTCATGTTACTTGCTTTATTTACTGTGTGGTTATAGTTACTATATTTCTCCATGTGGCTTGTTTCCTTTCTTTTGAGAGGGGTAGAGGGCGTGGTATTTAATATTTAGGAAAGTTTGTATTTTTCTAGTGATTACCTTTCTACTAATACCTTTTATATTGCCCTTAGTCTCTTTATGCCTTATTTAGGCCTCTACTGTTCAGTTGCTAAGTTTAAAATGGTTTTCTTTTATCACTATGCGATATTCATTACGTATATTTCACTTATCCCTTCTTTCTCTTTTATGCTCCCATTTTGTAGTTGTGCATTTTGTTACTTTGTCAGAATATATACATTACATATTATTCTTTTACCTTTTTTCCTACTTTCTTCTAGTCTTAGATCTACAATTTAATATATTTATTAAATATATTCAGTGCTACCAGACGGCTTTCTTTTTGCTGCTTTCTCCATTCGTAACTGATGGGATGAAACTCTCCCTCCTGCAGATTCCTAAAGAAGGACTCTCATGAGTACTGTATTCCTGGGTTGCTGCATATTTAAAATTTTCTTCTATCACCTTGACTCTCTATATTTAGGAGTGACAGACTTGGGTTGCTTACTGGGATTCTTGTTTTGAGAATGCCTTATCCCACTGTACAGTGAAGTATAGTTTCTTTGATAGATGGCACATTTTGCAGAGGAAAGTTGATATATATCTTCTGGTTCTGATTCTCATTGGTTTCTTTTTCATCTTCCTTTATTTCTAACACTTCCTTCTACATTCTCTTTACCACTAAGTCTCCAAGGAATCCACTGCCCCGTCTCTCCCAGGCCATATTTTCCTAAGACTGTCACCTTTGATACTCCACATGTTTGTGTCCCTTCCTTTCACTTCTCCAGGAGCCAGGGTTCTGATCCACTAGGTTGCATCCCTCTTTTCAGTATTTCTCCATGCCAGGCAGAATTTCCTTCTTCTGGGAGTGACTTTTTGTTTTTCTGTGTTCTGTTACTGCTGAGTCTCACCACCCTCTCCTCATGGGCCCTGGAGTGGCCTCACAGCTTTTCCGAGTCTCTCCTCATGTGTAAACTGAAATGTGTCACACTGTCTGTCTCTCCAGTATACTGTAGGCATGGATTAGAGATGGTGTGCTTTTCTTGAGGGGAGGGGGGAGAATGTGAACAGAGATTTCAATTTAGGTAGTCACCATCATCCTGTGGGATGTTGAAGGGCGACAGACATCACTTTTTTATTTCAGTAGTTTGAGCCAATTATATTGTAAGAACTTTGAGGGCACCTCTATGACAGTATCAGGCTTTTAGTAAATTATAATTAAGTATCTAGTGGGTAAATCAATTAATAGATATTATAATTCACCGTGCTTTAGCAAAAGAGGGTATGGAGAAGCTATTCTAATATTTATAATAAAATGATTATAATCATCTTTTTCTTGTCTAAACTTCCTTAGTTGCTGACTCAGTGGATTAATTGCTGACAGTCTATCAGTGATATAGTATTACAGAAACTGAATACAGAAATTGTTTAATTCACTTGGATAAAATTCTGAGAGGTTAAGTGAGGTGAGTCCATGTCAGGATAGAAAACAATGTGGTAAAGATGATTGTCTTAATAATTCATGAGGTGAGATAAAAAATTATGTAAAGAAAGGAATAAGCTATGTAGTTGTATTTCTTCAATTAAAAAATTCACATATATTAAGTTGTCTTCTTTTAGCTACTTGGAAGGATGTCATGTAAGAAAAAGACTTGAAAAATGCATGGAAACTTGCCAATGATTTTTATCAAGTAAAGTTGGCAGACTGAGAGAAGTGTGTGATAAAGTAAATGTTGCCAAATAACTTCTATGTTTATGGTAGATGGTTTTCTTAAACTTAATTGTGTAGTTCTGTGATGACACAAAAACAGAGTAACTCAGAATAGAGGAATCAGTGCCACTTTTAGGGGACAGAACTAGCAGTGGCTCCCAGCACTCTTCAGAGCAGAACTTTCCATGGTAATGAGCGTGTTCCATATCTGGGCTCTCCAGTGGTAGCCACCAGAACTCTCTGTGGTAATGAGTATGTTCCATATTCGGGCTCTCCAGTGGTAGCCACCAGAACTTTCTGTGGTAATGAGTGTGTTTCATATCTGGGCTGTCCAGTGTTAGCCACCAGCCATATGTGGAAAATGGACTGAGGAACTAAATTTTAAACTTGCTTATTTTAATTAGTTTATATTTAAATTATGTGGCGACATGTGGTCCATGGCTATTGTGTTGAACACTGCAAGTGTCCAGAGGGACATTTGTGGGTTCAGGCTTGAAGTTATCTAGTTTGGGTGAGAGAAAAAGAATAAAAGAGGAATTTGAGGGGAATGAGGAAGTGGAGATATCTATCTATATGCATCTATTATCCATCTATCCATCTGAGAAAGGAAGAGAGGGACTGGTTTTTGACTGGGGGTGTGGAAAGGGAATGTGCTTTCTTACTCTTGGGTAAGCCTGGGACTACTTGTACAAACTGCCAAAGACCTTCACTTGTTTCCCTCTGCTGTTTTGTATTAGGCTCCAATATACGCATTTATGCTCATATCTACTATCTCCTGATTATTACTCCATATTAGTGAAACTCATGCATAGGATATTACTTGGTGAATTGAATATTTTGAATGCTAAGCTAAGGAACACATACACTACGCGTTCACACTAAATCTATGCGTGTCCATCCCCATATGTGTCCTGCTGTTAAGCCCGGAGCTTTATACAGATTTGTTAACCACATCTGTGGTTTACTTGTCTGCTAGGTTGCCTGGGGCTTAGGCTAGGATATAGGACCCAGACTTCCTGAGTTTGCATACCGGAGCCTCCTCTGTTGGATGTATAATTCTTGGATAGACACTTAACACTTGATTAGTTTCCCCATATTTGTAAAGTGTATATAACAGTGTCTTACACTGTTTATTGAACACATTAACCTTCAAATTTTTAAAAGAGATTAGATGCTACATGTTATCTATGCCATTTCCTCATTCATCAGAACATGTACAAATATCTGTCACATGTTGGACATCAAAAATACCCATTAGGCTGGATATGGTGACTCACGCCTGTAATCCCAGCACTTTGGGAGGCTAAGGAGAGTGGATCACTTGAGTCCAGGAGTTCAATACTAGTTTGGCAGACATAGTGAACCCCGTCTCTACTAAAAATACAAAAAAATTAGCTGGGTGTGGTGTTGCACACCTGTAATCCCAGCTACTCAGGAGGCTGAGGCAGGAGAATCACTTGAACTCAGAAGGCAGAGGTTACAATAAGCTGAGATCATGCCATTGCACATCAGCCTGGGTGACAGGGCGAGACTCTGTCAAACAAACAAACAGACAAACAAACAAAAAGCCCGTTAAGTAACCAAGCAGGTTGCTGCTGGTTTAGTAGGCTTTATGACTGATAGCCTTCATCTCCAGGGCTTAAGATGGTTGCACAAGCTTTTTGCTTTCCATCACGAGGCAAATAGAGAGAAGAAATGTTGAGGCCTTTATTGAGATCAGTTTGAATTACTGCAAATAGAAAAAACGTGTCTTGACTTTACCATTAAATATCTTCCAACTTAGCAATCCTGAGACAGAGCTATTTGCAAAGTGTAACTAGATACCCAGGTTAGGCTGGTGGAATATTCAATATTCTGTTGCTAAGTATCTAAGGCTGTTCATGGTATCCTATTTTTAGAGTGTACAAGAATGAATCAGAGACCTATGATTAATTATTAATGATTGTGAAATAACACTGTTGGATGACAGAAAGTTGAAAGTTTTAATAACAGCTGCTTTGAGACTTACTTTTAACAAACACATAAAAGGAATTTTAAAGTTATATATTTTTTCTTTTTGAAATGTTGCCTGTTTTGAAATAATTCTTTTCCTAAATGTCTATAGTTTAGTCCTATCTTGAAAAGAAAAGAACCTGGCAATAGAATCTTTGAAAAGTTTAATTATATCTCTTTATTAGCATGCAAACTAAATGCTTAAAATTTGTGAGTGTCTGGCTGCCTGTCAGATTAAATTTTCTTTCAGTTTGGTTTTTAGTGTCTATAATAATTAGTGATATTGATCACTTACTATTCCCAGCCTCTGTTCTCTATAAGTTAAGCAGATGAGAAAACTCAGGACTAGAAAGTTTCAATACTTAGTTAAGTTCACAAAGGTAGTAAGGGATGGATTTGATCCCTAGAAGTCTGACTCAAGGGGCTGTTCTCTTACCACTGAGTCATTTTCTGGTTCACATCATATACCATTAAACAAAGACATGGAACAATTTAATCATGCACTGTTTCATTCTTCCAAAACTTACTATAAACTCCTTTGTTTAACAAACACTGAACACACACTATATTAGTCACAAATCACTTTATTGAGTATATGTTAGCTATTGATTTAAATGTGTCATCTTATTTAATCCTTACAGCCAACTCATGACATAGCTTAGAGACCTTAAATGACCTGCCAGTGTCTCTCAGCAAGTAACTGTGGAGGCAGGAGTTGAAGGCAGGGACTCCAACTCCAGTCCTGATGCTCTCAACACATGACAAGCAAGGAACTGTCCTTAGTGCTGCAGAGCATGGAAATAACATAAATCACATGCCCTTTTTTTTCCCCAAAGAACATGGGTTTCACTTTTGCTGTTAAGATATGTACACAAATAACTCTGGCATGAATGGGGGGAGTTTAATACTCCTAGTGGTACCAATAACATGATATGAAGTTAGTCAGAGAGGGCACTTACTTTGGACAAAATAGGAGAAACCTAACAGAAAAGGATATTTGAGCCTAAAAGAAATTGACATTTGGAAAAGGAGAGGTTTAGGAGGTAACATTCAGGTAGTGAAAACTACCAAGACAAGAGATATTTGAAAGGGGGAAAAAACATCGCTTGAACCCGAGAGCCAGAGGTGGCAGTGAGCTGAGATCGTGCCACTGCACTCCAGTCTGGGAGACAGAGCGAGACTCCATCTCAAAAAACAAAGAAACAAAAAAATCACTACTGTTTTGTCATGCATAAGCAGGTTTCCATTTTAAAAACATAGTTAATACGGGCATTTTCTTCCCAATGTTGACATTTACATCAGTTACCCCATGATCTGAGGAGTACCTGGGGATGATAAATATAAGCTTATTGAATGAATGAAGGAAATATTAGACATTGCTAATACAGGCAATGAAGATACAGTAAAATTCCAGAAGAGAAAAACTATTTCTTGTTCTCTTACAGCGTATTGGCTGTGGAAGAGAGGCAAGTAAAACAAGTAAGTGAAGAGCATAGCCTTGTCTAGTGGTGATAGTGCTACTGTCTGACTCAAAGCAGGGAATGGGGATTGATAGAGAGTCAGGGACAGGAGGAGGCAGGTTGCTATTTCAAATAGGGTGATGAGAGAAGGTTTACCAAAGAGGTGACCTGAAGGACCTGAAGGAGGTGAAAGAGTGAGCTAGGCAGGTAGAAGAGCAAATATAAAGACCACATTTTAATACATTTAGCTTTAAGAACTTCCTACATGAAGGCGTGTGCCAGATAAATTCCTTTTACCCACTACCTCTCAGCCCCCTGGATCCATCCATCATCCTCCATCCTTCTTCACCCTTCTTTTCTGCTATAGGAGATGAGCTGTATGGACAACATCAACAGGTAACCTTGCATGTCAGCTTACAGTTAGGTTTAGCTGATGGGGAGCACTGGCCTGTAATCAGAGAGAGGGAAAAGAGTGAGGTCTGTTTATTTATTCTGTCTTCTGAATAATACGGGGCATAAGAAAATAATCATTAGCTCTGTTTTAGAGAGTAAAAATCTGAAGCAGTAAAAGATGAAAAGATGTGATCATGATACAACTGGGATGGTATAATTAGGATAAGAACGGAAACTCATTCCAAATACCTAACATTTCACTTACTGTAATTAGCCTACAGAGGGACAGTAGTTCTCTTTACAGATCCTTTTGAGCACTGATGACATTATTGACCTTATATCTAAAAGAATATACACACGTGTGATCATGGGCACACACGCACGCTTGCACACACACTTGCACTTTCAAACAATTAACAAATTCCTTACAGGCATACCCATTTTTAGACTGCATTCTAGCCCGGGCAATAAAGCAACACCCCTGCTCTCTTTCCCTCTTCCTCTTCCTCTCCTTCATTCTTTTTTTTATTCTTTCTCTTTCTTTCTCTCTTTCTTCCTCTCAAAAAAAAAAAAAACAAAAAAAACAAAAAACAAATTCCTTGAGGCCCTTTTGATGCTGACTCATGGATTCCAGAATAACATCCCTTGTTTCATGAAACTGAGAGAGGACTACTGTTTTTAGGTGATATGTTAAATGGAATCTTTTAGCAGCAACATTTAACAATGCTCAATTGGCGGTGAAGAAAAGAAAAATTGAATAAATGTCCACTGTATCTGGAGACCAAAAGAGGCTTCAATATAAGTTCCATGTGTAGTCATATAGGCAAGCTGTGTTGTGTTGGGAAGCATTATGAAAAGTAATGCTATATACACATTGCATATTTTATTAGGAGCTATGATATTTTATTCAAAGACACAATATATCTCCAAATAATGTTTTCTAGGTGGCTATGTATTATTGAAATAATGGCACATATATATATATATATATTTTTAAATGGAGTCTCGCTCTGTCACCCAGAATGGAGTGCAATGGCACGATCTGGGCTCACTGCAGCCTCCATGCCCCAGGTTCAAGTGATTCTCATGCCTCAGCCTCCTGAGTAGCTGGGACTACAGGTGCGCACCACTACACCTAGCTAATTTTTGTATTTTTAATAGAGATAGGGTTTCATCATGTTGGCCAAACTGGTCTTGAACTATTGACCTCAGGTGATCTGCCCACTTCGGCCTCCCAAAGTTCCAGGATTACAGGTATGAGCTACTGTGCCCGGCCAGAATATTTTGAGGTAGATAAAACTACTAGTCGTTGGGTAGAAAAAACTTGAAAAATCACTCAGAAACATTAGCCCAATAAAAAGTGAAACAATTGAAGTCTTCCTTTTTTCTAGGGTGACCTGAATTCTCTCAAGGCAGGCAATCCCATCATTTTTGTCTCTGAATTCCTAGGGCTGAGCATAGTACCAACTACAATATAGTTTCCCACCTAATACTGATAGCTGCAAGTTATTTATATTCAGAAAAAACATCACTTCTAATTTTTTGATGAAAAATAGATATGAACAGCCATGATACTCTATTTGAAACTTCTACAGGAGGTCTTTAACTCAAAGTATATTATAAAATTGATAAAAGAATTTGTTGGGGTGGACTGAACCCACACTGAGAAGTGAAGATTTTAGGTATTTGCTACACAGTTAATGTAGATACACACACACACACACACACACACACACACACACACACACACACACA